>NC_062287.1:32355244-32658275 GCF_902655055.1 Lutra lutra | reverse complement strand
TCCAGGTTAAAAACACTTATGCTCTGGTAATATTTTGTGTGTGTATTATTATAGGTTAAAACAATATCTTGTGTGTTGTATTATTATAGGTTAATTCTAAAAAGTGAAAAACAAAACAACATTTACTGAAGATATTTAATGTTTGTATGTATTTATTAACATTACTGCAGAACAGGTAGTGTGCTAAGATTTTTTTTTTTCTCTATAGGTCCAAATATCTCTATTCCTATCATTCTATGTATAATATTCATACCTTTTTAGTTAATATTCATACCTCATTCTAAGCTTCATCAACTATTGTAATCATTTCATACTTTAATTTGCCTCAAATATGTTTTTTGTAACTTTCTTGTATGCTATCTCTACGCTTTCTCTAGAATGCCTAATTGCTTTTCTTTTTTTAATTGACAAAAAAAAATCTTGATTTGAGTATATCACTAATATTTTCAGTGTATCCTCATACTGATTGTTAAAAATAGCTTTTGTCATAATATCAACATCTCTACTTTTCAAATAGCTGGAAATTGAAGGTCTGTGAAGACTGGTAGAATAGTAGTGGAAGACATAGGTAACTTATTGCCTCCTGAGAGATAAATGACCTCAATTATATTTCTATGGTTGGAAATTATAGAAGAAATGGGTTTTCAGGTCAGTGTGGGGATTATTATTTTCCATAGTTCACATGTTCATATTTTTATAGAACCCACCAATTACATTCAAATATTCCTTTTCTGTTCAATCGAACTTCATCAGATGAATGTAAACTGAGATGACTGAAATTAAATGAAGAGTTACACATATCGACTTGCCCTATTGTATATATCTGATAACTATATTTGACCTTCATGATCACTGTATTTGACTCCATAATCATGAAGTATTTACCATTGGCTGCTAAAATAATTTCCAAATTTCAGTGGATTAGCCAATGCAAGATTTTTTCTTTAACTTTTTTTCCCCCTAATTTAACTACCTGATGCTAGTGAGGAATCTTTCCTGATAATCTTTTATCTAGTAGTCATTCTGGACTCCATTATCTTTCTACTGTGTAGCTTTGACATCTGAAATCCTTTACTTGTAGTGACAAGGATGAGGTTAGTTTCCTAGCCAAGGCTCTTATACGAAATTTTAGAGACCAGGACAAAGTAGGGTATAACACTACTCTCCACCTTCTATTGCCCAGAACTACTCATAGAGTAAACAATCTAATTACATAGAATTGTGGAAAATATAGTTCCTCTTGTGTACTAAACTAAGAAACAAGATTGGTGAGAATCTATACAGCCATGTTAATAAAACTCCGCACATCCTGATTATTGCCAAATGTCATACTGGAAAGATTTTCCCCACCCCTGACAGATGATCAGTAATGTAATTAACAAAAAAGAAGTTTGTGGGAATTAGTTGATAGATATTGAAAAATGGGGAAAATGAGCATTATTATAAAGACTCAAAGTCTATAAATGTTTATTATAGAAAACAAAAAAAATGTTAGGATACCTTTTGCCAATTTCAACATGTGGTATAGCCTTTATAAAAATCCTACTTTATGACTTGACAAGAATAAAAAATATTTTATTTACTATTTATCTAAATACATTTTATTTTCCTTTTTCTTTTTCTTTTAATGCATTGGTACATCTGACTACTTTCTTTTTTGGATTTCTCTGAATTTAGAGACATTCTTGTTGGTGCATATAGGAGCTAATCAAATAGCTATTTTTTGTATGCTACTTGCTAAACTACAAGTAACTCAGGCAAGATGTAGGCTAAATGATGTTTAGGTGAGTTTTCATTACTCAAGAGAGTCATGTAACTGTATAAAAATCAGCTCTCAAATGTAATAGAACATTATTTATTCTGGTGTATAAGCATGTAAACATGACAAAGTGAAGCTGTTAAAACAATGAAATATTTTCTCTCTAAGGATTTTGAGCACAATTTAATATTTTAGAGCATCAGGCTTACTCTTAAGAGTATCTGATTTTCTCATATAGATCTTTTAACTTTTCCTCCTTTTTTGTGGTTCCTGCTTTAAGGAACCTCAATGTTCCTTCATTTACTAATAGTGACATCTATGAATAATGAAAGCTTATCATCTGAGATCATTTGCTCCCACTGGAATTACCTCTAATATTGTAGAGCCTATACATACTTTATGACATGTATTATTTTAACACGGCAATTCAACTAAAGTAATATTTTTATGAATTAGGCACCAAGACATCCATTCTGTAACATGGAGTCTGCCAAGAGATGATACTACCATGGCAGGAATTTAAGAAAATTCTGGTGGTGTCATATTTCTACTGCAGACTCTTTGCCAGAGAGAGTGTGGAAGTGCAAGGGGTCAAAGAGCAAGAGTAAGAGTAAGAGCAAGTAAGAGAGGAAAGAGGGATTAATTTTAAAATAGAAAAATCTTTAAAAAATAAGATAGACAATTTTTTTTTATGGCATGAGAAGTTTGAAATTAGTGTCCTTGCTCTTATATTTAAAAATTTACCTTCATTCATGTCTTTAGTTATATCTGGGCATATTCACTCTCAGAACTCAGACATATTTTTTTCCCACTTAGATTTCTTACTTAGTAATATAAGACTACACATGAAGAGAATTTATGAAGCTTTCTTTCAAAAAATATATTGAGAAATTATATTTAGTATCCTCATAACTTTCTAAATAATAAAACTTTCCATGATGTTAATTGATCTTAAAAATATTATTAAAAATAGGTGATAAATATGACCATCATTCAAAGATTTTGGTCAACAGAAGAAGCGTACTAAAGATGCCTACTATCTGGGTCTTAAATTATTACATAAAGTAATAAAATTAGAAATATACCAATAATCTATTTAAATGCAGAATATTGCTCTGAATAAAAAGTCCATTCATAATCATTTAGTAGGGAATACCAGTGCTATTTATGTTCACAGTTTTTACATCTTCAAATTACATTTTCATTGCTCTCTTCTTACTTGAGAAATATCATGCAATTCAAAAAAGGATTTTTATTTTAGCCTCTGTTCCCCAGAAAGCATAGTCTGGGGCAGAGTCTTTGCTATTGTTTTATTAGGTAGTGCAATCCCAGAGAACAGAAGTGAGGGACAGGAAAGTAAAGTAGGTTAGAAAATATTTTAATAAGCTGGTTACTGCTAAATGATTTTTTTAATCTCTTAGGATGACCCTATAGAATGCAAATATACTGCTGCTTAGTTTATATAGGCCTGACTATCATGGGGTGAGAAAGACAGAAGAACTTAACCGTGGTTTCTCATCTGCCATTAATAAAAGTGCCATTCCACTGATGTTAGCATTAAGACTAGATTGTGCAGGGCACCTGGGTGGCTCAGTGGGTTAAGCCTCTGCCTTCAGCTCAGGTCATGATCTCAGGGTCCTGGGATCGAGTCCCACATCGGGCTCTCTGCTCAGCAGGGAGCCTGCTTCCCCCTCTCTCTCTGCCTGCCTCTCTGCCTACTTGTGATCTCACTCTCTGTCAAATAAATAAATAAAATCTTAAAAAAAAAAAAAAAGACTAGATTCTGCATATGTGAAAACCAAGAAGAGTCCCATGGAGTCATCCTTAGGAAATCCCCTGGGTAGAAAATGCTGGCATGAATCAAGGAGTTGTCTTTGAATGGAGTATGTGAGATTCCACACAGATCCAATCACTATAGTGGAAGCTACAATAAACCACTGGTAATGCCTGGAAGATTTAAAGTGGTGAATGTGGGAAGAATGATACGTTCCAACTCTAGAACCACAAAAATACACTACTGCCTTTCATATCTGTTTTCATATTATAACTCCATAATTGTGAGGACAATATACTTTCATTTCTTTTCTGAGCAGAGCAGAGGAGGACAGAAATAAAATCCAATTATTTGTAGTCTCCCTTAAGGTGTTAGCTTGCCTCAGTGTCTGAAAGATTTAAGGAATGAGGATTTGTGAAGCAAGCTACAGCCTCTTGCTGCTTCATCTGGTCTTTTCTGACACCATTATCAATATTCATTGTCTCTCTATTCTATTGTTCTTCTACATTTCCCACACTCTTAGCCAGAACTTTGGCTACTCTTTGTGTTTTGCCAGTGGAGTGACCACAGAACTTTATTCTTGAGAGCTCTAAATCTTTAGTCATCTTGCCTTTGCCAGGGCATGGTTGCTGCCATTCCCATATACTGGTTCAGCAGGCCAAGCAGAGCAGGCAGAGTTGCCCGTGAACCCCCTTGGTTCCAGACAGACTCCTCCATACTTTTATCATAGATAGAATAGCAGAGCCTAGTGCCTCATAGTAACATGACCACTAGCTTACTGTCACAAGGGACCCAAAATGAATTAGTTATATTTGCAGCTTCATGCTTAGAGGGATCCTTATTATAATCCTTGTTGGTTGTATTTCTCCCCTAGCAACTGAGACTTTAACGTAACAAAGTGAGTTGATGAGAATAGTGGACTCATAACTTATGAAGGGATGCTGCAAGTTAAGGGAGGGGAAATCAATTCTACTGTATCCCTTGTTTCTGAGACCCAATGTGTTACAGGAGCTGTATTAATCAATGATTGAGCAAATATAGATATTCAAAAGGACAGCATTTTAATTTTGATAGGTATTTCCTCTGGGATGGCATCTTAACCTAGGCTTTTACAGGCCAAGTCACTATTAGGCCAGCTGTTTTAATGAAGAACATAGTATTAACAGTGTCTTCTGTGCTCATATGATTGTGGTAATAGTTATTTTCTTAGGAAGTGGGCCCTTTGGTCTAAGGCAATGTCATGCAGAATTATATATCAGTAGGTTAGATATTTTGTAAGCCCTTGGGTGTTCATGCAGATAGAGGTGTTCCTGGCAGGAAATATAAATCCATATTCTGAATAAATACTGAAGCTGATAAAGATAAACATTTGTACCTTTCAGGGTAGAAGTCCTATGTAACCAACTTGATACCTGATCTCTTCAAGGAATTGTGCTGAATTGAGGGCTCATTTTTGGTCTCTATTGTTGGCAAGTCTTATACATAGCATGACAATATCTCCACCATCTTCATGGAGAGGGTCACTCATTCCTGTTGGGCTCAGGTTATCCCTGCCACCATGGTCACTCTGTACTTGGATCCATCATGCAAACATGGGGGTATGGTGGCTACAGATTGAAGTTAGCTGACATCTATCTCCCTGTTTTGTGATCACACACATAGTTACATAAATTTTCTTTTCTATGTACCTCTTTGATTCTAATCCTTCATTCTGGTTTTCTTCAGGCATCTAAACTGGTAGATAATTCTTCATTACTAGGAATCCATATTTATACCTACTTCAGCAATCTATTTTTTCTTCTCTGGCTTCTTTTGATGATTAATATAACACATATACATATATTATAAATCTTTAGAAAGTATATGCCCCTTAAGAAAGTGATTAGTGCTATAGATATGTGAGAGAGTCCAGTTTTTAAATATTTCCCAGTCTATTTTCTGTTTATATGTTTAGTTACATAGTTGATGATATATGAATTGAATAAAGATATCTAGGTTTGTTTCCTCCTTTTGGAAGACAAAATAGTTTAAAGAATGTGATCAAGTTCACGGTTAGTTTAAGTCGATGGTTCAAAATGAAGTCAGAGCTATGATAATGATAGTAGTTTTAGTAAACTTGAGCATTGTATAAAGTACTCTCATTTGGGCTCATTTGCTATTTTAAAGCAACAACCCTAGTAAATGACATTATTAATATTTTATTTTTTTCTTTCACTTTTTGCCATTATTAACAGTCACACCAACCAATATTGTCTAACTCTTGAAAATATATTATGAGTTCATGCATTCAGTTAACAAATATTAAGAAAAGTACTAGAGATACAGTAGTAACTCAAAATCTTGTTCTAGTGAGATTCAGAATAAGCTGATTAATATATAATATATTATCAATAAAATGAGTACTGGAAAGAAAATTAAGGCTGGGTGAAATGATGACCAATGACAAAGGAAGTAACTGGGATGTTCAGGGAAGTTCCCTCTGAGGAAATGCAATTTGAAGAAATGTTTGACCTATATATTTTTTAGACACATATGGAGATAAAAGATTCACTTTCCTCAATATGACCTATACCTGTCATCATTATGATCATGGATAAATAAATACAATATTTAAATTCCATAAGATTTCAATAGCATTTAGTAAATATAGTAAAATTCAAAAACAATGTATGTGACTATATTAAATTTTATACTCATTCTGATATTGCTGGCTATGGATTCCTTACAGAAAACTTATTACAAGTCTTTTATTATAGGAAAAAAATATTGCAAGAATTTATTTCCCTGAGACTTAAAATCTGTAGATGCCTACACTTAATTTATATGAAGTTCCATTCTGAGACACTCAAGTCAAAGCTTTAGAGTTCTCCCCGGAACTGAAGAGACTTACTGTTTAAGATGCTATCAAATTTGGAAATAATCAACTCCATATGGCAAATTAAGTACTAAATGAAATGCTTCTGAATCGTTACAGGAATGTATGTGCTTAGTAGTTAAGGTTTAACTCCAAAATAATGGTATTGTAGTACCCCTTGTTTTCCTACCAAGCTATATCACACTAGTAGAACTTAAATAGGTTTAATCCCAAAATATATCCTTTGTCTAACATATTTAATGGCAATGCTAAATCATTTGAACCGTATACCTTTATCTTAATTGGAATAAATAATTGCTTCATAATACACTAACATTCCTTAGATCTTGAGTTTAAAAAATGAAGAAAATCTTGTTACTTTCTGGTAATAAGGTCCGAAAAGCTGATATAACTTTAATAGCTTAAAGAAAAACACTTCAGGGGCACCTGGGTGGCTCAGTGGGTTAAGCCTCTGCCTTCAGCTCAGGTCATGATCTCAGGATCCTGGGATCGAGCCCCGCATCGGGCTCTCTGCTCAGCAGGGAGCCTGCTTCCTCCTCTCTCTCTGCCTGCCTCTCTGCCTACTTGTGATCTCTCTCTGTCAAATAAATAAATAAAATCTTAAAAAAAAAAAAAGAAAAACACTTCAGAGTTTCTGGGGGGACGTATGGAAAATGGAAGTTTTATATAAATGTTTTTAATCTGTTATTCTGAGATAGTCTGTGATAATTAGGTCATCACAGATGACTATGGTGAAGTCTCATACTTTCTTTTATGACTAAACTAATACAGGCTAACAGAGTTGATGGACCTGTTCCCACTTCCATCACCAGGTAAAAGTGTTATTTAATTTTTTTTTTTTAGATTTTATTTATTTATTTGACAGACAGAGATCACAAGGAGGCAGAGAGACAGGCAGAGAGAGAGGGGGAAGCAGGCTCCCTGCCGAGCAGAGAGCCCGATGCAGGGCTCCATCCTAGGACCCTGAGATCATGACCTGAGCCGAAGGCAGAGGCTTTAACCCACTGAGCCACCCAGGCGCCCCCAAAAGTTGTTATTTAATTTTCCAGGATTTTATATTTATCTTTTTTTTTTCCTCATGATATTTATCTCAACCTTAGGGAATATGAAATGCAAATAAAACCTATTTTTAAGAGTGAAAGAATGAATACCTAATAAACTTTTCACACATTTAAAAAAGATGGCAGGTGCTGCTTATATTATATAGTTATAATTCATTCTAATTAGTACAAAGATAAACATTTTGCAACTTAAAATTTTATAAAGATGACAAAAATATAAAATGTTTGATTCAGGTACTTAGTATGAGTACTAAAATGATCATACCTATGATATAATATGATATAATTTCTTTATTGAAATCATGTCTTCATATGCTTATATGCTATAAATAAGCCATTTGTCATGTACCCGTCTCATGAGATAACAGTGTTTTCTGGACTTAGCAAACATTCTGTATATCTCATTTCCCTAGCACGTTAGAGAGAAGGATAAGAGCCATTAAAAAAAGACCATGTTATATTATGCTATGCTATGTTTTGTCCTGAAGGCAATGAGGTTTTCTAACAGTAGAGCTAGTCAATCAATCCTTTAGAAACTACATTCTGATAGTAGGGTCAAGGATGAATTGGAGAAGGGGTAGTATTTCAATTCTGGGAAGCAATTAAAAGAATAATGTACCAATCAAGGAAAGAAGTATTACAGGCTTGATCTTTAGTAATAAGAAGTGTGGAGAGAGATTTGAGAGAGAATAAGAAGACAAAACTGATAGGATTTGGTGAATAGATTGGGAGAATAAAAAAGAAAAAAATGAGTTTAGTTTGACTAGATTGAGGGATCCTTTGGACTAAAGCCCTATTTACTGAGATGGGTAGTGGATGAGGAGGAAGAACAATGTGAAATAGTTTTCCTTTAACTATGTTATTTAAAATGTCTGTAGAATATCAAAGTGTAAATGTTTTGTAAACTATATAGTATATCAGACTACAAATAGAGATTTAGTTGTCAGTTATTATTTACATATACTTATTAAATCAATAGAAATGTACACACAGCTATTTTTTGAGAGAAAAAAAAAGACTGAGGTCAAACTCTGTGAGTGTTAACATTTAAGAAATATATAACAGACTAGGAACCCATAAAAATGATTTTTAAGAAGTGATCACAAGGTAGTGTATAAAAGGTGGGATTTGACTTCCAATAAATTGAAGGAGGAGAGTCTTTTCATCTTCTCATCCCCCCCCCCGCTTTTTTTTTTTTCCCTTTAAGATTTTACTTATTTATTTAGGAGAGAACAAGCAGAGGGGTGGGGCAGAGAGGAAGAAAGAGAGAGAGAGAAAGAGAAGCAGACTCCCTATAGGGAGCCTGACACAGGGCTTGATCACAGGACCCTGAAGGCAGGTGCTTAAGCAACTGAGCCACCCAGGCACCCCTCAATTTCTCATTCCTAATATTTAGCATTTTACTTGATACATTAAAAGCTCATTATATGTCTTTAAAGAAGAAACCCAGCTTCAACTGTCATGTCTTACTCAATGTAAGTTTCCTATGAGGTACGTGGTGACAGAGAATGAATTAGCATTTGCAAAGACATAAAAATACTTCCAGAGTTGACCAATGGCTGACTAATAAAAATCAGAGGAAGTAAAATGCAAGCATTAAACAGAGTCTGCCTGTCTATGTGGAATCATACAGGATACTTCAGATGAGATATCTAAATGATGGGTTTGCAACAAACTCTGTGAAGTTGTTGGAAAAATGTCATAAATAATTGAGACTAGAATAAGTGAAAGCACTTCCTATTTATTAATAACCGTGGATTTTAATGTATTTTATCCTGTCTGCATTCAAAACAAGAACCCTAAATTTAGATCCTGTTAATCACAATTAGAAGAATAAAACAGGGACACCTGGGTGGTTAAGTCTGTTAAGCGTCTGCCTTTGGCTCAGGTCATGATCCCAGGATACTGGGTTTGAGTCCTGCATTGTACTCCTTGCTCCTTGGGAAGCCTGATTCTCCCTCTGCCTGCTCCTCCCTCTGCCTGCTCCTCCCCCTGCTTGTGCATGCTCTCTCTCTCCCCCTCTCTCTGACAAATAAATAAATAAATTCTGAAGAATAAGAATAAGGAAAGGAGAAGAAGGGGAGGGGGAGGGGGGAGGGGAGGAGGGGGAGGAGGAGGAGGAAGAAGAAAAAAATATAGTGGTTAAATATATCAGGTTTATAGGTCAGAAGTCAAATATAGATTCCAACACTTCTTAATTGTTTGATTTTGGATATTTTATCCTCATGGAGTTCAATTTTCTCACCTACAAATGTGAATATTAGTGGTATTTACATCACAGACATGAAGAAGGAAAAGAAAATATTTGTAAAATAACTTACACAAAGCATGGCACATCTAAGCACTCAAGAGCAAGATATACCAATGATTATAAACACACTAGAGAAGAGTATAACAATCTCAGATAGGTAAGTATTAACTTGATGCTTATCAATTAAATTTTATGGAAACTGGTTATCTTTAAATAAACCTATACATTTTGAGTCTCAGTTATTGCAGTTATTTCTTAACTAGCTTTCTTTATTCATTCACTCTACTCACAGTTTTTTTTTTCTTAAGCAACTCTTTATGTTAACTTCTGTGTTCATCCTAGCTAGCAATATTCTCCACTTTTCACAGATTTTCCTTTAGAAAAGCTCCCCTCCACAGTTGTCAGACATGACATCTGTTTAAGTTTGACTTCTTGCCAGAGATATTAAGGTAGGCTCTGATTTTCTGAAGCTACCATTGTATTTCATACCCTGTCTCCAATGATGGGCTTAAGAAAGAATACATAACACTATAGAAAACAATGAAATGTCAGGAGTTTTTAGGGCTTCTGGAGAAAAAAAAATGTTTCTTTTTTCCTTGCACGGAAGTGAAAGAAATATGATTTTTCTTACTATGGACATTACAGTGACTGTGTGAGGTCTGAAACCATTGCAGCCATTTTTGTTTGTTTGTTATCAAGAGAACTAATTTTAGCATGAAACTGACATGTTAGAGTGGATAGAGCCAAGGATGGACTTTGATTAGTATAAAAAACTTCCAATGATGCCATGATTATAAGCCAATCCTAACTCTGATCTTTGAAATCGCACAAGTCAATAAATTCCCTGGTTGGCTTAAAGCAGTATTGACTTTCTGCCTTCCTTCCCTATCAAAAGCATTTTATCAGATAGAAGATGTTTTTGTCAATCATACCAAAAATTTTCCAACTTTGCTATTTCTGGTAAGATAGTTAACACTCAATATTCCAAAATCTGAAGTTGGACAACTACCTAGAAATTCATGTTTCTCTCGAATTTTTAAGTTTTAAAATATTAAACCTACTCAGTTTCAGTATTGTCATATCAAATTCTTATGGGAGAGGTTGACAAAATGGTTTTTATTTTTACAGCTAATTAATCCTTGGTGGAAAGTTAAGTCAACTCAGTCCTGAAATTTGTTTGACACACTTGCCATATTTCTTTTTGTTGGCAATGACATTTTTTTTCAGTTTTATTGAGATATAATGATAAAAACATTGTATAAGTTAAAGGTACACTGCATGCCAATTTAATATATGTATACACTGTGAAATGATTACCACCATGAGTTTAATTAACATCCGTCATCTGACATGGTTACTTTTTTTTTTTTTTTTTAATGTGATGAGAACTTTTAAGTGTCACTATCTTAGAAACTTTCAAATATCCAATAGAGTATCTTTAGCTATGGTTGCCATGCTATACATTACATGCCCAGAACTTTTTTATCTTATAACCAGAAGTTTGCAACTTTTGGTTTTCTTTACCCTCCTAGCAACAACCAATCTGTTCTCTGTTTCTATAAGTTCAGGGTTTTTGTTTTTTGGGTTTTTTTTTAATTCTTTTTATGAATGAAATCATACAGTATTTGTCTTCCTATTTCTAATGTATTTCACTTAGTATAATGCCCTCAGGTTTCATCCACTTTGTCACAAATGGTAGAGAGAGAGAGAGAGAGCAAATTTTCTTGTTCGATTTGTCCATCAACGGACACTTAGATTGTTTTCATGTTTTGGCTATTATAAATAATGCTGTAATGAACATAGGGATGCATATATCTCTTCAAGATAGTGATTTTGTTTCTTTATGATATATACCCAGAAGTGGAATTACTGAATCATATGGTAATTTTTTTAAAAAATTTTTTGAGGAATCTCCACACTGTCTTCCATAGTGGGTGTACCAATTTACAATCTGACCAACAGTGTACAAGTGTTCCCTTTCCTCCACATCCTCACCACTAATTGTTATGTCTTGTCTTTTGGATAACAGTCACTCAAACTGTTGTTAGAGGATACCTGATAGTGGTTATGATTTGTATTATCTTAATGATTAGTGATGTTGAGTTTCTTCTCATGTACCTGTTGCTTACCTGTATGTGTTCTTTGGAAAAATGTTTTCTAGACTCTTTGTCCTTTTCTTTTTTCTTTTCTTTTTTAGTTTTTGTTTTAATCCCAGTTAGTTAACATACAGTGTTATATTTAGTTTCAGGTATATAATATAGTGATTCAACAATTCCATAAATCACCAGATGCTCATCGCAACAAGTGCACTCCTTAATTCCCATCACCTGTTCAATCCATAACCCCACCCCACTTCCCTCTGGTAACCATCAGTTTTTTTCATTCTCATAGAGTCTGTTTATTTTTTTTAATTTTTTTTTAAGATTTTTTATTTATTTATTTATTTGACAGACAGCGATCACAAGTAGGCAGAGAGGCAGGCAGAGAGAGAGAGGAGGAAGCAGGCTCCCTGCTTGAGCAGAGAGCCCAATGCGGGGCTCGATGCCAGGACCCTGAGATCATGACCTGAGCCAAAGGCAGAGGCTTTAACCCACTGAGCCACCCAGGCGCCCCATAGAGTCTGTTTATTGATTTGCCTCCTCTCTCCCCCCTTCCCATTTCCTCAATTGTTTTGTTTCTTAAATTTCACCTATGAGTGAAATCACATGGTATTTGCTTTATCTGACAGACTTATTTTGCTTAGCATTATACTCTCTGGCTTCATTCATGTCCTTGCAAATGGCAAGATTTCTTTTCTTTCTTTTTTTTTTTTTTTTTGGTGGCTGAATAACATTGCATTATACACACACACACACACACATCACACCTTCTTTATCATCAGTCAGGGCACATTTGGCCTGCTTCCACATCTTGGTTGCAGTAAACATTGAGGTATGTGTATGTCTTTGAAATAGTATTTTTGTATTCTTTGGATAAATACTCAGCAGTGCAATTGCTGCTTTATGGAATCATTCTTTTTTTTTTTTTTTTTTTTTTTTTACTTTTTTGAGGAAACTCCATACTGTCTTCCAGCATGGCTGCACCAGTTTGCATGCCACCAACAGTGCACAAGTGTTCCTTTTTCTCCATATACTGTTTAACACATGTTATTTCTTCTGTTTTTGAATTTAGCCATTCTGACAGCTATAAGATGATATTTCATTGTAATTTTTATTTGCAGTTCCCTGCTGGTAACTGATAATGAACATCTTTTCATGAGTCTGTTGTCCACATGGATGTCTTCTTTGGTGAAATGTCTATTCATGTCTTCTGCCCATTTTTTAGCTGGGTTATTTGTTTTTTGGGTATTGAATGTTTGTTATAACTTCTTTATATACTCTTGATACTAACCTTTTATCAGATATGTCATTTGCAAACATCTCCCATTCCATGGTTACCTTTTAGGGTTTTTTTGTTTGTTTGTTTGTTTCCTTTACTGTGCAGAAGTTTTTCATTTTTATATAGTCCCAATAGTTTATTTTTGCTTTTATTTCCCTTGCCTTAGGGGACATATCTAGAAAAGAGTTGCTATGGTTGATGTCAGAGAAGTTACTACCTGTGCTCTCTTCAAGGATTTGTATGGTTTCAACCTCACATTTAGCTTGTAACCCATTTTGCATTTATTTCTAAGTATGGTGTATGAAAGTGGTCCAGTTCCTTTCTTTTGCATGTAGCTATCCAGTTTACTGTCTTTTTCCTATTGGATAGTCTTTTCCGTTTTGTCTGTCAAAGATTAAGTCATATAGTTATGTGTTTATTTCTGGGTTTTCTATTCTGTTCCATCGATCCATGTGTCTATTTTTGTACCAGTACTATGCTTTTTTGATCACTATAGTTTTCTAATATAAGTTGAAGACTGGGATTGTGATACCTCCAGCTTCACTTTTGTTTTTCAAGATGCTTTCACTATTTGGGGTCTTTTGTAGTTCCATATGAATTTTAGAATTGTTTTTCTAATTCTATGGAAAATGCTGTTGGCATTTTTTTTTAAGATTTTATTTTATTTTATTTGACAGAGATCACAAGTAGGCAGAGAGGCAGGCAGAGAGAGAGAGAGGAGGAAGCAGGCTCCCTGCCGAGCAGAGAGCCCGATGTGGGGCTCGATCCCAGGACCCTGGGATCATGACCTGAGCCGAAGGCAGAGGCTTTAATCCACTGAGCCACCCAGGCGCCCCTGCTGTTGGTATTTTGATGGGGATTCTGTTACATGTGTAGGTTACTTTGGAAGTACACACATTTTAACAATATTTGTTCTTCCAGTTCATGAGCATGGAATGTCTTTTCATTTCTTTGTGTCATCTTCATTTTCTTTCATCTGTGTTATAAAATTATAAAGTTTTCAGAGTATAGATCTTTCATCTCTTTGGTTAGGTTTATTTCTAGATATCTTATTGTTTTTGGTGCAATTGTAAATGGGGTTGATTCCTTGATTTCTTTTTCTGCTGCCTCATTACTAGCGTATAGATATAAACTTCTAAACTATTTTTTATCTTGAAAATTAACTGAATTTGTGTATCAGTTCTAGCAGTTTTTGGGGGAGTCTTGAGGTTTTATATATATAGTGCCATGTGATCTATATATACTGAAAGTTTGACTTAATCCTTATCGATCTGTATACATTTTAGTTATTTTTGTTGTCTGATTGCTAGAGCTGGAGTTTTAATATTACGTTGGGGAAAAAGAAAGAAAATGGTGAGAGTGGACATCCTGTGTTATTCCTTAACTTAGAGGAATTGTTCTAGTTTTTCCCCATTGAGGATGATGATAGCTCTGGTGTTTTCATAAATGGTCTTCATTGTGTTGAGATATGTTGCCTCAAAACTTACTTTGTTGAGGTTTTTGTTTTTGTTTTTGTTATTTTGTTTTGTTTTGCTTCGTTTTATTTTGTTTTTGTTTTTGTTTTTTACCATGAATAGATGTTGCTTTGTCAAATGGTATTTTGCATCTATTGAGATGATCATATGGTTTTTATACTTTATTTTATTGATGTAATGTAACACATTCATTCATTTGCAAATATGGAAACACCTTTGCAATCCAGGAACAATCCCACTTGATCCTGGATGAATACATTTATATTTATTTATTTATTTGTTTGTTTATTTATTTGACAGACAGAGATCACAAGTAGGCAGGGGGGCAGGCAGGGGGTGGGGAGCAGATTCCCTGCTGAGCAGAGAGCCCAATGTGGGGCTTGATCACGGGACCCTGAGATCATGACCTGAGCCAAAGGCAGAGGCTTTAACCCACTGAGCCACCCAGGCGCCCCCTGGATTTTAATGGATTGTTGATTGCTAGTATTTGTTGAGAATTTTTGCATTGATCAGGGATATTGGCCTATAGTTCTCTTTTTCACTGAAGTCTTTATTTGGTTTTGATATCAGGGTAATGCTGGTCTAACAAAATGAATTTGGAAGTTTTCCTTCCTATTCTATTTTTTAGAAGAGTTTCACAATAATAATATTAAGTGAAGGGTCCATGGACAAACAGACGAGACCAATACAAAGTCAAAGTTAAGCAAGGCTTTATTTTGCACCAGTACCGAGAACCAAACCGACTGGTTGGGGCTGCTTCCTACAAAGTGAAAGCGAGGGCCCCCTATCCTCATAGGCCAGTTTTCATAGAGTAAAAGCCATATAGTTGAGCCTGGCCAATGAGATTGTAGCACACAGAGAACGTCATACAATCATGCTAGGTTACACACGGGTGGCCAATTGGATTACACTTTATCCTATGATAGTCATTTAAATTAGTCTATCAACTTGGTCAGAATTGGCGCCTTGGTTTGGTGCCTGAAAGGCGGGGTTTACATTCCTTGGTGGTAGGGAAGTAATAAATGTGCTTTTACTGATTGGACGTCTCCACCTGGCCTAATACTACCTGGTATCTGGGCTCTGTTATCTCTGCCTAGCCTGACACGTCCTGGTAACTGTGCTCTGTTATCAGGGGCTAGCTGGCCATATTTTACCAGTCCTGTTTCTAAGTGCATTCCTTTGGGGGGAGGGGGGCAGGGTCAACCTGAGTGCACTGTCTAAATAACGAAATGGCTATTCTACGGGGATGGGCTTGCTCCGGTTGAGTAGGCCCTTACATTAAGTTTTCTTTAGATGTTTGGTAGATTTCACCTATGAAACCGTCTAGTCCCAGACTTTTGTTTGTTGGGAGTTTTTAAGTTACAGATTCAATTTCTTGACTGGTTATCAGTCTGTTTAAATGTTGTATTTCTTCTTATTTTAGTTTTGGTAGATTATATATTTCTAGGAATTTATTAGTTTCTTCCAGGTTGTTCAATTTGTTAGCATATGGTTTTCCATAATATTCTCTTATACTTCATTGTATTTCTTTTCTTTTTTTTAAAGATTTTATTTACTTATTTTAGAGAGAGAGCACCTGTGAGTGAGGGGAGGGGCAGAGTGGGAAGGAGCGAGACAAACAGACTCCATGCTGAGTGTAGAGCCCAACAGGGGGCTCTATCTTACTGCCCTGAGATCATGACTTGAGCAGAAACCAAGAGCCAGACACTCAATTTCCTGAGCCACCCAGGTACCTCAGTAACTCTTTGTGTTTCTGTGGTGTTGGTTATTTCTCTTCTCATTTGATATTTTATTGATTTCAGTCCATTCTTTATTTTTCTTAATAAGTCTGGCTAGAACTTCATCAATTTTATTTAATTTTTATTAAAGAAGCAGCTCCTGCTTTTATTTATCTGTTCTATTGTTTTTTGTTTTAGTTTCATATCATTTATTTCTATTCTAATTTTTATTATTTTCTTTCTTGCGCTAGTTTTAGTCTTGTTTGTTGTTCTTTTTCTAGCTCTTTAAGGTGTAAGATTTCGTTGTTTATTTGAGATTTTTCTTGCTTTTTAAGGTAGGCCTGTGTTACAATATGCTTCCCTCTTAGGACTGCTTTTGTTGCATTCCAAATGTCTTGGACACTTGTGTTTTCATTTTCATTTGTTTCATTTACTTTCTAAATTTCTTACTGTATTTCCTGGTTGATTCATTCATTGTTTAGTAACAATATATTTTTTTAACCTCCATGTATTTTGATCTTTCCAGATTCTTTCTTGTGGCTGCATAGTATTGTGTTCAGAAGAGATGCATGATAGGACTTTGTTCTTCTTGGGTTTGTTGAGACTTGTTTTGAAAGCTGTGATCTGTTCTGAAGAATGTTCCATGTGAACTTGAAAACAATGTGTATTCTGCTGTCTTAGGATGGGATGCTCTAAATGTATCTGTTAAGTCCATCTGGTCCAGTGTGTCACTCAAACCCATTGTTTTCTTATTGATTTTCTGTTTAGAAAATCATTGATGTATGGTAGGGTGTTAAACTCCCCTACTAGTATTGTAGTATTACTGCTTAGTTACTTTATGTTCATTATTAAATGTTTTATGTGTTTGGGTGTTCCTAATTTGGGTGCATAAATATTTACAATTGTTATATCTTCTTATTGCATTATCCCCTTTATTATTATATAGTGTTCTTCCTTGTATTTTGTTATAGTCTTTGTTTTAAAGTTTGCTTTGTCTAAGTATTGCTACTTCAGATTTCTTTTTTTTTCTTAAATATTTTATTTATTTATTTGACAGAGAGAGATCACAAGTAGGCAGAGAGGCAGGCAGAGAGAGAAAGGAGGAAGCAGGCTCCCTGCCAAGCAGAGAGCCCAATGCGGGACTTGATCCCAGGACCCTGAGATCATGACTTGAGCCAAAGGCAGAGGCTTAACCCACTGAGCCACCCAGGTGCCCTTCAGATTTCTTTTGACATTCATTTGCATGATAAATATTTCTCCATCCCCTCAATTTCAACCTGCATATGTCTTTAGCTCTAAAATGAGTCTTTTATAGATTTCATATAGACAGAGCCTTTTTTTTTTTAATCCATCCTGTCATTTTATGTCTTTTATTGGAGCTTTTAGTTCATTTACATTAAAAGTTATTTTTGAAACAATATGTATTTTTTGTCATTTTATTATTTGTTTTGTGGTCGTTTTTGAAGATTTTCTCTGCTCCTTTCTTGTCTTTCTCCCTTTCATGGTTTACTGATTTTCTTTAGTGATATATATGGATTTTTTTTCTCTTTATTCTTTGCTTATTCATTAGTGGTTTTTGATACACAGTTGCCATTATATTTGTATTTAACTTCTTCATATAGCAGTCTATATTAAGTTGATGTTCATTTAAGTTTGAAATTCTTTTTTACTCCTCTCTTCCCCATGTTTTGGGTATACATGTCATCTTTTACAACTTTCTCTTTTGTGAGTTCCTTGAGTAAGTTTTTACAGAAATATTAATTTTTACTGCTTTTATGTTTCCTAAATTTTCACTGTGACTTTTGCTCTCTTTTCCAAAGAGTCCCCTTTAACATTTCTTATAGGGCTGATTTATTGGTCATGAACTCATTCCTTTCTTGTTTGTCTAGGAAACTTTTTATCTCTCCTTCTATTCTGAATGATAGCCTTGCTAGATAGAGTATTCTTGGCTGCAGGTTTTTCCCATTCAGCACTTTGAATATATCATTTCAAAGTGATAATATATCACTTCAAAATATATCATTTCAAAGTTTCTAGTGAGAAATCCCCTGCTAGTCTTATAGGTTTTTCCTTGTAAGTTGCTGTCTTCTTTGTATTACTGCTTTTATTTTTTTTTCTTTATCACTGTACTTTGGTAATTTAATTACAACATGTCTTGGCATGAATCAGCTTTTATTGATTTTTATGGGAGTTCTCTGCCTCCTATATCTGGATATCTGTTTCCTTCACCCAGATCAGGGAAGTTTTCAGTTATTACCTCTTCAAACAAGTTTTCTTTCTCCTTTTCTCTCTTCTTCTTCTGGGACTCCTATAATGCAAATGTTGTTACATTTGATGGAGTCACTGAGTTCCTTAAGTTTATTCTAGTTTTTCATAATTCTCTTTTCTCTTTTGTTCATTTTGCTTACTTTCCATTACTTTGTCCTCTAGGTCATTAATTCATTCCTTTGCATCTTCCAGCCTGCTATTCATTACATCAAATATGTTTCTCATTTCATTTTTTTGAGTCAATGAATTCTGCCATCTTATTCCTTATCTCTGTGTATAAGGGTCTCATTCATATCTAGCACTCTTTTCTCAAGTCCAGTAAGTATCCTTAGGATCATTACTTTAAATTCCCTATCAGGAATGTAACTTATATTTATTTCACTTAGATTTCTTGCCATGGCCTTGTGTTGTCCTTTCATTTGGGATAATTTTTTTCTTCTTCTCACTTTGTTTAAGTCTCTGTCCCTGTTTTTGCATGTTTAGGAAGTCAGCTATGTCTCCTCTTCTTGAGGGTAATGGCCTATGACAAAGAATCCTCTACTTCACTGCCACATAGTTCCCTGATCCCTTGCGTTGGGCCTGGCACTTCTGGAAGTGTCTCCCATGTGTACTGCATGTGCTCTGCTCTTTTGTATGGCCACTTTATTCTTCCAGATAGTCACCTAAAGAGGTTCTCTTTGCTTGTTGTGGGCAGTGTTTGGTCCCTGGCCTGATCGTGCACCTTTAATCTAGGTGTGCTCTGGTCTGTTTGTAACAAGAGACCTGTCACCACTGCTGCCAGAACTGAGGTTCTGCAAAACTCCCAGGTTGGGAGACATGGCATGGACAGATGTGTAGGCTCATCTTCAGAGGGATGGGACCTGACATGCTGGGATTGAGGCAAGTGTATCTGGGAGGGGTAGTTCTACCTAAGTATGGTGGGGCAGAGCTTGGTGTAAGCAAATTAAGTAGTGAGTATCTATACTGTGCTGGTTCCCACAGCTTTGCTTTCATTTCTATATCCCAACTATCACTGCCAACACCAGTGTCAAGGATTTTTGTCTCTACATTTTCTTCTAAGTATCAGAAGCATTTCTATACACAACAATAAATTATCTGAAAAAGGAATAAATAAATAATACCATTTACACTAGTATCAAAAGCAATAAAATACTTATGAATAAATTTAACCAGGAAGGTAAAAAATCTACATATTCTATAAGATTTTGATAACAAAAATTGGAAAAGACAAAAATAAATGGAAAATTATCTGATGATCTTGGATTGAAAGAATTAATGTTAAAATTTCCATACTATCCAAAGTGATCTATATATTAAATGCAATCTCCATTAAGATTAAAAAAAGAGGAAAAAAAAAAGTCCTTGTGATGTGATATGTAATGTCCTCACTGAGTTGAAGAACAATATTGTGTGTGTGTGTGTGTGTGTGTGTGTGTGGCCAATTCAGAGGTGAAAATAGCATTACTGGATAAGTTTATTAATGTATCTGAAAGCCAAACTGTCATAAAAAATCAAAGAGGTCATTATTTGATCTTATATTAAAAGCCTAAATTTGTTCACATTCAGTGATAGTAAGTCAAAGCGTATATACATATGCATTAACCTCTCTTTTAAATCACTCAAATAAAACTGATGGTACCTTCTTAAAAAGTATTATAGAACTAACTTGCTCATTGTAATTACAGATAAACAAATAAATGAAGTTACCTGAAGAGTTTAAAATGGAAAAAAGAAAATCCTTTATTCACAACTCTTATTTTTAATTTCCAAACCATTTGGATTTTTTTCAGGAAATTTTTTATGCATAATGAAATTACATGCCTATATGTTCCCTTTCATTCAATATTTCTCTCATTACATCTTCTTTCTCTTTCTCTCTACCCCTTAATATAAATTCTGTGTAAAACATACTATAAGAATATATTTGGGATAGTGTCTGTATCAATGCATATCATTATTTTAATGGTTATCTATATTCTATATAGTACCACAGCTTGTTTATTGTTTATTTAAACATATATTTGCTATTTCCAGAACTGTATTCATACCAACATAGTAACAATGAACAGTTCTCATTTACAAGTGTCTTTTACACGTATGTTACTCTATTTTTGTGTAGATTACTAAGCTGAAATTGTCAGAAGTATGTTCATTAAAATGTCTTAAACATGAACAAATTCCCACCAAAATGTTGCATAAATGTATAATTATAGCAGTCATATTATACTACCTTTTCTCTAAATGCTAATCTGTACCTTTTGGAAGAAAAATTTTTCAGAGATTTTTGTGTACCATTAATATTTCATATATATATATGCATTTTAAATATATGTACACATAATATAAATATTTTCCATTTTTGTGTAGATGTGTGTGCATATGAGTTGTATGTATACACATGTGTGAACACACTCATGCATATATACACACTGTTTTCCTATGTTTTCTATGGTGTTCATAGATTTGAAAGTAGAAATTCCCTGTTGAATCTATTATTTAGCTGGATTATAACTGGAGCACTCAGTGACAAGCTTCTCCTCAGCAATTTGTATTTTGAGTAATGATTGTTCTCCTGCTCCTTCATGAAATGAATGAGGTCCAGGTCAAGTCAATTATAGAGGGGGAAAACATTGAAATTAATGCAAATTATTCAGAATAAGTTTAAATAACACTAGATTTGTTTAACTAACACTTAATTTAAAAAATCCTTGAAAGCTTACTTCCTGAATTAGTCCTTTTCCAACTAAGCACATCTGAAATGTAGATACAGCCTTCTAGAACCACTGACAAAGCAATACTTTCTCCTGGCATCTAACAAAACACTGCAGTTGCAAAATAACTAATTTGCATTTTCAACAGCAAGGGGTCCCTTTCTTAGATCAACAAAAATTTCTGAATTTTATAGGCAGGTAAAAAGTATTATTATTACCAAGAGAATCAATAATTCAATCACTTATTTAATCATCCACTTGACCAAGCATTTTTAGTGTGTTATTCCTAGAAGAGTGCTATCATCCTTCCTTTAAAATAAGGTTCACCTATCTCTGGCTCTTTGACTTTGGATAGGTTACTTAAGTTCTCAGAGATAAGACCCTCATCTATATATCTATATATCAGTATATATCAAGAAAACATGTAAAAGGCCTGATGGACAGGGACTTAGTAATTATTCTGACCTCTTCCTTTATATCACTTATCAGAATAAATGATTGCCCTGATAGTCTGCTCTTTAGCCAGGGATCCCTGCTTAGAAGTGTCCATAGATACAATATTGATAGCTATTCTGAAATGGCTCATTTATAGTTTCATCTGCAAAGTGCACATGTAGCTACTCTTCCCAGTTTGTAACATTATGCTACCTCAACACTTTAATATTTATATTTTGCTTTCCATTGTTAACAACAAAGTTTGATGGTTTTCATAAGCAATTTATGTCCTAGAGAGTGAAAAGTGGTACATGATGTAATGTTCTTACTTTTACCTCATTTTTATTTCTTTAAAACTCTGCTTTTAAAAAATATTGCCATTCTTTCTTATATTCTAATATCCTACCAATTATTTCTCTTCAACAAAAGTACGATTCTGCTTTAGGCATCTTATCTTCTTACCTTCTCAATCCATACACCTTCCTAGAGGTGAACAAAGGATATATATATGTCCTACTTTGCATCTCCAACTATATTTGCCAAAAGTACTTTACGCTCATCTGTCCATTATTTAATGCATCATCTCCTTCTCCCCAAAGTTGTTTCCTCAACCTTCAGTTCATGTATCAGCGAATGACACTGAAGGGTTCTCTGATGGCAAACATGGGAAATTGGGAATCACCTTGTATTCCTTTTCTCTGTTTTATTTATTTATTTATTTTATTGAGAAATTATTTAACACTGACAAGTTCACATCCCAAATAGCTATTATCTATCCTATCCTCTCTTATCTTTACTTCTTTTGTTTATTTTTAAGATTTTATTTATTTAACAGAGAGAGAGATCACAAGTAGGCAAAGAGGCAGGTTGAGAGAGAGGAGGAAGCAGGCTCCTGGCCAAGCAGAGAGCCAGATGCAGGGCTCAATCCCAGGACCCTAAGACCATGACCTGAGCAGAATGCAGAGGTTTAACCCACTGAGCCACCCAGGTGCCCTTCTGTCTTTACTTCTAGCACTTTTTTTTCAAGTCCTCTTTAATTTTTACCTGGAATATAACAAACATGGTTCTTATCAGAATTTTGATATACATATTTCTTCATAATCTTTCCTCTGTATAACTCTCCATCTTTCTCCCCTCATATCTTTCATTCCCTCAATATATGTTATTATTCCATGCCTGCAGTGTTCACATGTAGTACATGAAGTACTACAATGTGAAGAAAACCTGAATGCTGTCACCCCTTTGGTTTGCCAAAACTGGCTGATTCATTTTTATGCATTGTTACAGAAGCATGAATATTTATTCAAAAAAAAACCCACAATGATTTATCCAGGTAAAAGAGGGTGATTTACCTGTTAAGGTTATGCTAGGATCCCCAGCCACCAAAGCTCATTCCTGTCTTATAAACCTAACAGCTGTTCATCCTCCAAAGGTCAGTTCTTACATAATCTAATCACATTCAGGAGGCTTTCCAAGATTCTGGGAGTTTGAAATAATCCTCTTTCTTGATGTATCCTGAAGCAGTGTTCGATATTACATAATTGTTGATTTGTCTTTCCCCTTTGCTAAACTGCAAGCTACTAAAGGACAGAAGCTAGATCTTTTATTTTGTTCTCTTCAGTCTCTACCAATACTATGCTGGACAAATAATGGATAATTGATATATAGACAAATAGATAAATAGATCAAGATACACACACAGTATGTATATGTTGTGTATATGTATATGTATGTATATGTATATGTGTATATGTATATACATATATGTATACTTTATTTAGTATAATCAATTTTAGTTAATAACTTCAATAAATATGAAATGAATTTTGTTAAATTAAATAATAAAAACAGTTTGAAATATAATTCATTTATAACAAAAGACTTAGTGTAATAGGATGACTCATATGTTTCTTTTCTATGTTCATTCTTTGCTTAGTATTTACGTGTTAATTCCTATGTTGCCTGTTTGGCTCACTAGTTTTTCTTCACTGACATTCTAGTTAATGAGTTTGATTATAAATATGTATCAAACAGGGGCTGATTAGGTTTAAGATAATTTTAATACAAGTAAGCAACTAAGAGTTTTTAAATAGATTTTTTCATAATCTAATATTTTGATGAAAATTCCTAGCACTTATAGGTTTAGAAAAGTGTTTTTTTTTTTCACTAGTGCTTCACTTTTCACATGTGCTTCAAAAGAAATTTAAAGATGGTTGTATAATTGGGAACCCATTAACAATTCAGAAGTCTGCTTCAATATTTCTACTTTTATTTTGTATGGAAGTCTCTGTTTTGAACTGAACTTTGAATTTTAAGCAGGAAGTTATTGTGAGATCAAATAAATTCTTGGGAAGGCATTATTCAAGCGACAAATGAAAGATTCTCTGCTTTGTGATACTTTTCTTTGCTGACTCCATAAACTTAACTACTTATTGCTAGGGGTTTCCTTGACATAGAGATTGGATTATAGTTAGCTGCCTTTGATGCTGCTTTCTTTAATCAACCATAAACTCTTTGAGTGCAGGGAATAGAGTTCATTGCTCTCAAAATTCTAAGTGTGAAATGAAAGACACAAAGAAAGTAGGAAGCAAGGAAGGAGGCAACAACAACAACAACAAAAATAGTCTCTGATTTTTTTGCAGCCACTTAATATATTTTTGTCTCAAATCCTCTTTCCCCCTTACTGACTTCTGATTGGCTCTGTATCTACCAGAATAGCGCCAGGATAGGATGCTATCTGTACTTATTTATATTCCAGTAGTTTTTCTATCTTCGCTCCACCTCGTCTCCTATTTCCCTAAAGCAGTTCTGTGAACTAGCTGTTTGTAAGAAAGAAGTTGATTTGTTTAATTCACATTAAAGAACGGATAAATATCTGTTTTTACATGGTATCTCATTAAAGTTTTAATGTTTAAATGAAAGACATACTAACACAAAGCAATGATTCTTATCTTAGCCTGTTTAGGCCACTATAATAAAATACCATGGACTGTGCAGCTTATAAACAACAGAAACTTGTTGCTCACAGTTCTGGAGGCTGGAAGTCCAAGAACAGGATACCAGTATAACCTAGTTCTGATAGGGACCCTCTTTGGGGCTGCAGATGGCCAACTTCTCATTGTATCCTACATGGTGCTGAAGGGTTTAGGGAGATCTATATGAGGACATTGATCCTTACCCCAAAGTCTCTGCCCTCTTAACCTAATCACATTCTAAAGGCCACACTTCCTGATACTATCACCTTGGGTGTTAGGATTTCAATATATGAATTTGGGGGCTATAGCAAAACACAAACATTCAGAGCATACTAATTTCTGTAGAAATTAGCTGCATGATTTTGGGATAAAGTGCTTTGTGATGATCAGTACTTTTCATGTCCTGCTCTGATTAATATTTTCAGAAGGGAGAAAGAGTATGCTAATTTTGGAAGTTAGTTTATGTGGAGAGAATAGAGTTTTGAGAGCTTAAGGGATTTTTTTTTCACCATAACTTCTGAATAATTAATTCACTCTGGTCATTTAAGCACTAGGGCCAAACAGTTAGAAAGCTGGCAGAAAGCTTGCTATGCAGGATAAATCCAGATATGGGGAGATTTTATGGCCCTCCTAGCTGTCTATCTTGCATTCAAGGCTTGGAGTCTGAAAGATAACACAATTTTATGCTCCCCTTCACCCTAAATAATACAGACTTTCCAGTTTGGGTTTTTTTTTTTTTTTTAATATATTATAAAACCTTTGCATTTCTTTAAGTCAGTGTAAGTACAGGCTCATTGCACTGCTGAAGGATTTTTCCCTTCTCCCCATTTAAAATTTTCTGAACTTAATCATCAAGGAGCCTTTTACCAGGTTCATGGTCATCAATCCATAAATGAATGACAATTTCCAGGCCAAGGGCTATCTAATCACCAAGTCCAAATGCCGTGTGGGTTTACTGTGTGTTCTTTTTACTTTTCAAAGTCATAACAGATCAGGTACAGTGGCTCCTGCTTCCACATTTGAGCTGCTTGACTAAACAGGAGGTAATCCCTCACTTTAGGCTATTGCATAATACATTCCAGCTTGTTGCTCTGAGTATTTTTGACAGTTTTAACATTTGTTACTGGTGGTTGATCTCAGATTTTTGGTCCATGAATCTGAGTGGCATGGCTTGCCCTCAAGCTCATCATTTCTTAGTCAGCAAAGTAGTCTGGCATCCTTGTTCAGGAGCTGGCCCAAAAATGAACATCCTTCAAAGTAAGTATTTCAATGTTTGTGAATGACTGTGTTTAAAAAGTCAAAATTCTCTCTCTGGATGTGGTGGCATGAGGTAGTTATTCTTTAATTTTTTTTTTAACATTTATTTCTTTATTTGACAGAGAGAAAGAGCACAAGCAAGGGGGCAGGGAGAAGCAGGCTCCCCGCTGAGCTGGGAGCGTGACGCAGGACTCTGTCCCAGGACTCTGGGATCATGACCTGAGCCAAAGACAGACGCTTAACTGACTGAGCCACCCAGGCACCCTATTCTTCAGTGTTGTAACAATCTTGCCCTCCCTTTAAAATGGGAATGTTATACAAACTTTTTATACATTAAACCTTTATATTTTCAAAATGAGGGCTGGTTCACACACCTCTCTTGCATCTACCTTTCCAAGTACAACTGCCTCCTATTTACTTATAATATTCTAAGCTACTATTCATTGTAGATATCTATTTTGCATTTTTGTTTTTTAAAATGTTTTAAAAGATTTACTTATTGATTTTGAGAGAGAAAGAGAGAAAGAACAAGGGGAGGGGCAGAGGAAGAGAGGGAGATAATCTCAAGCAAACTCCCCACTAGGCCTGGAGCCCAATGCAAGACTCCATCTCAGGACCTTGAGATCATGACTTGAGCCAAAACCAGGAGTTGGATGCTCAATTGACTGAGCCACCCAGGCACCCTAATATTTTGTATTTTAAATAATAGTCATTGAAAGTGTAAGTAAATACATCAAAAATGAAACTTAGCAATAGTATTTGTATAGGAAGATTAAAAGTGTTTTCTCATCTAAATTTATTGAATAAATCACTTTTTATTTATAAAATTATGAATTTTAATGCATTTAAATATGATTATATAAATAATAGTTATAGATGCCATTTTAAAGTCATCTGATTTATAGTAATTCTAGGTATCTACTTGAAGGAAATAACTAGAAAATCCAGCAAAATTACTGGATTATTTAATATTATAAAAATTAAAAAAACAAAAACAAAATGCTCCAAGATGAAGTAATTGATAATACCATAGTAGAGAAACCTCAGAAAATATTCCATGACCCTGGAAAATTGTGTTTAGCAAAAATATCTAAGGAGATAAAAAGTGTTATTTATGTAGAAAAGTAGATGGAATGACCATCACATGAAATTATCTAAATTAAGGTTATTCAAATATTTTGATCCCCACATTCAGCAGGAATTATATTGCACATAGGATGTTCATATACACATAATAAAAATTAAAAAAAAATTCAATAGTTTTACTACTGTATATAATACATACTAACATTTTCTTTTTTTCTTTGTTTTAATTTTTTAAAGAATTTAACTTATGACCTATTAGAGTGATTTCTTAACCAGCAAATGAATTATCTGCAATTAATCCAATAGATATAAACTATATAAATAATGTATTCTGAGACTATTCTGGAAAGAAGTGAGACATGATAATATTATTTTTATATCTGAGCACTTGGATTTGGTATACTTTAGTTTTTACCTTATTCTGTTCTGAATTTTTTAAAATATTGACAATACTGGTGAACATAGCCTAATGTACACAATTGTTGAATCACTAGGTTGTATATCTGAAACTAATGTAACATTTGTGCCAACTATACTTGAACAAAAATAAATCATAAAATAAATAAAATGCCAAAAATATTGACAATACAGTTTATTAATAATAAAATCATGACTCATTTTTTCACTTACCATATTTTTTCATCAAGTGTAAATATGTTTTACATTTCAAAGTTTCATTTCCTTCCAATTTCTTTCCAGTTCAATAAGGCAGGAACCTCCTAATTCCCTTAGTATTTTCTTGACATAGTAAATTCAAGATAAGTAACCATTACGTAAATAAATAAGTAGATGAATAAATGTATGTATGGCTTATAAAACAACTTAAAAGACATTTTATGATATAAATATTTTTTCTACTCTTATTTCCTTTTTTTACAGAGCACTCTAAGTTCTACTATAATGGAAGTTAATGTAGTCAAAAAACCTTGACATTTTCTTGTTCAAAATGAACTATTGCCCAAAATATGTGTTCAGTGTTAAGACAGAATTATGTTCTGTTGCTGCCGTATAAAATGCAGTACTCTTATCAAAGAACGTAGGTGCTAAAGCCAAGGGTGAACCAAAGTGTGAATCTTGGCTACATGACCATCTAAATATGTTCCTGGAGAGTTTAATATCCATGAGACTATGATCCCTCTGTTGTAGAGTGAAAATAAAATTTGACTCACAACTTTTTTGAATAATTAAAGAAATTAGTATATTCAAAATGCCTAGGTTTGTGGCTGGCACATATGTTAAATGCCTTCTTTTCCTCTTCCTCAACTACTTGGATAACATTTAAAAACATTTTCTAATTGAAACAAAGCAAAACAAAAAAAGCTGACAACCAATTTAAAAATATATACAATCATAATTTTTATTTTTTATTTTTTTACAATAATAATTTTTAAAAATGTAGGTTTTATGTCTATCCATGACTTAGTCAGCAATATACAAGGTAAAATTTTAAATATAAAAACATGAAGTGTAAAAATAAAATGGCACACCACACACACACAAATACACACACAACCATGAAAACATGTGGGAGATGTTTATGTTATATGATGTGGAGTAAAAGTGTCTTAGAACCAAAAGCAGTAAGTTGAATATAAGTCATCGTACAGGGGATGCCCCAGTGGCTCACTTAAGAGGCTGTTTTTGGTTTGGGTCATGTTTCCAGAGTCCTGGGATCAAGCCCAGTATCCAGCTCCCCACTCAGCCACAGCCTGCTTCTCCCTCTCCCATTGCCTTTCCCCACCCCTCCCTCTCTCTCTCTCTCTCAAATAAATGAATAAAATATTTCAATCAATCAATCACCAATCAACTAATCATCATCATCATATAGTATTATGCTTAGAAAAAAATGAATGCTCACATATATCTCAGAAAGTTTGGCTAACAAGAATAAACAATATTGTCTTAGTTCAGACCTATATTCCCTAAAATCCTCATTTGAAAGTAAGATTTTTGTCTTTATAGATTTTTGTTGTTGTTGTTGTTCTTTTGTTCAATTTCAGAGTTCCATAATAAACTGAAGTCAGTTTACCAGAGCACATGAAAAATGTTCAAAATTTTGTGAATAAATATTAAAGCTATAGCATTAATAAAAGAAATTAATGTTACTTTAACACAGATTTCTATGCATATCCAAAATAAGAATGGAAAATTGTCCCTTTTGTTCACTGAAAAAAAGTAAAGATTGGTTATTTTAGTAAAAAGAAAACAGAAAAATGCTACTGATTTCACTTTAAAGCAAAATTGAGGGGCACCTGATGGCTCAGCCTTTAAGCATCTGGCTTTGGCTCAGGTCATGATCCCAGAGTGCTGGGATTGTGCTGGGGCTTCCTCTCAGTGGGAAGTCTGCTTCTCCCTCTACCTGCTACTCTCCCTGCTTGTACTCTCTTTCTCTCTCTCACTCTCCCTCTATCTCAAATAAATAAGTAAAGTCTGGAATTGTGAATCCACCAACTTTTGTTTTCTTTTTCAACATTCCTCTGGCTCTTCGGGGTCTTTTCTGGTTCCATATAAATTTTAGGATTATTTGTTCCATTTATTTGAAAAATGATTGTATTTTGATAGGGATTGTGTTAAATGTGTAGATAGCTTTAGGTAGCATAGACATTTTCACAATATTTGTTTTTCCAATCCAGGAGCATGGAATGTTTTTTCATTTCTTTGTCTTCCTCAATTTCTTTCATGAGTACTTTATAGTTTTCTGAGCACATATTCTTTACCTCTTTGGTTAGGTTTATTCCTAGGTATCTTATGGGTTTGGGTGCAATCGTAAATGGGATCAACTCATTAATTTCTCTTTCTTCTGTCTTGCTGTTGGTGTCTAGAAGTGCAACTGGTTTCTGTGTGTTGATTTTATATCCTGACAATTTACTGAATTCCTGTATGAGTTCTAGCAGTTTTGGAGTGGAGTCTTTTGGGTTTTCCACATAAGGTATTATACCATCTGCAAAGAGTGAAACTTTTACTTCTTCTTTGCTGATTCAGATGCCTTTTATTTCTTTTTGTGGTTTGATTGCTGACAGTATGGAGGTTCCTCAAAAGGTTGAAAATAGAGCTACCTTATGACCCACAATTGCACTATTGGATATTTACCCCAAAGATACAAATGTAGTGATCTGAAGGGGCACATGCACTCAAACATTTATAACAGCAATGTCCACAATAGCCAAATACGGAAATATGGAAAGAACCTAGATGTCCAGCAACAGATGAATGGATAAAGAAGATGTGGGATGGATATATATATATATAATGGAAAGATTTTGTTTCCCTTGATGACTGCATAATATTCCATTATGCAACTATCAAGAGAAATGAAATCTTTCCATTAACAAAGATGTGAAGGAACTAGAGGATATTATGCTAAGTGAAATAAGTTAATCAGAGAAAGACAATTATCATATGATCTCTCTGATATGAGGAATCTGAGAGGCAGGGTGGGGGGTCATGGGGGTAGGGAGGGAAAAAAATGAAACAAGATAGGATTGGGAGGTAGGCAAACCATAAGAGACTCTTAATCTCATGAAACAAACTGAGGGTTGCTGGGGGGTGGGGATAGGGATAGAGTGGTTGGGTTATGGACATTAGGGAGGGTAAATGCTATGATGAGTGCTGTGAAATGTGTAAGCCTGATGATTCACAGACCTATAACCCTGGGGGAAACAATATGTTATATGTTTTTAAAAAAGCATGAATAAGGGTGCCTGGGGGGCTCAGTGGGTGAGAAAAGCATGAATAGATAAATAAATAAATAAATAAGCAAATAAACAAATAAATAAATAAAATCTTAAAAAAAAAAAAAACATAATGTCCCAGAGTTTTTGATTTTCTCTTGAATAATGCTCTTTATACAAAAATAAATAAATAAATAAATAAATAAATAAAGAGTCAAGAAACCAATGGAAAACATTTTTTTTTAAAGATTTTAGTTATTTATTTGACAGACAGAGATCACAAGTAGGCAGAGAAGCAGGCAGATAGAGAGGGGGAAGCAGGCTCCCTGCTGAGCAGGGAGCCCAATGCAGGGCTCAATCCCAGGACCCTGAGATCATGACCTGACTGAAGGCAGAGGCTTTAACCCACTGAGCCACCCAGGCACTCCTGAAAAACATTTTAAAAAATTATTATAGGGGCGCCTGGGTCCAGGCGCCTTCAGTTAAAATGAGATATGTAAACAACAAGACACAGTAATGAAAAATTATTTTTATCATTTACATGGTCTTTGTATTGTCACTGTTCTAAACTATAAAATTTTCTCAAATTAACAGAGTTGATTTTTTTATTGGTGAAAATTTTCCTTATAACCTTGGGCAATAAAATTAATATTTGGCTCAAATTTTATGCCAAGAAAAAAATCAGCTTCATACAGATACTCTAATAACCATAGTAAATAATATATTCTTTTCAGTGTTATATCTTTTCAAAAAGTTGAATGGTCAACAAAATAAATAAGAAGCATACACCCACACAAAACACATATGCACACCCATACACACCTCTCATCCAAATAAATAACATGAGGTCAATGACACCAATGAGACAGTGACTCAGAAACAACAATTTCTTTCTTTGCCATTAGAGTTGATAGGAGAATTTTGAAAACATCCCTTTTTAAAAAATAGAATAATGTAAGAATTCCAGTTTTATTTATTTATTTATTTATTTTTAAAGATTTTATTTATTTATTTGACAGAGAGAGATCACAAGCAGACAGAGAGGCAGGCAGAGAGAGAGAGGGAAGCAGGCTCCCCGCTGAGCAGAGAGCCCGATGTGGGACTCGATCCCAGGACGCTGAGATCATGACCCGAGCCGAAGGCAGCGGCTTAACCCACTGAGCCACCCAGGTGCCCCAGAATTCCAGTTTTAACTCAATCCTGGATTTGAAAAATTTCTGGCAGTTTATTTTACCTTTTTAATAAAGTTTAATCTCATGTGCAAAATTTTTGCTATTAAAAGATAGTAAGAACCTACATTTTTTTTCCCATTTCATTTGGAATGCACATAAAAATTAGTCTGTGAGATACTTATACTAGATGGCATTTTGTAAAGGATTTGATTTAATCCAACAAGCAATATGATTAGTAGTTTATAAAATGAAAAATGAATTGGTACTAATTGTAATCGACATTAAGAGTTCTCCTCTGATTATTTTAAATTATCTGATAAGTAGAGGAAAGGGGGAAGGAAGCTAAATATGAATCTCTTCTATATGCCTAAACAGGAATTGATTCTCCTTATGATACCTTATAAACAGTTTTCAATATCCATTTTGAAGATAAAATAATTAAATATAGGGAGGTTAAGTATTAAGTCAGAAATATGAGAGGTATCCCACACTCTTCTCTTTCTTTACCCACAAAAATAACCAGTCACAAAGTTCTATTAAATTTTCCTTCTTAGCATCTTTTATATCAAACCTCTTTTTCTGTATTTTCTCTGTTTCCTTTGACCTTCCTCACCTCTTGACTGCATCCCTCCAATAGTCCCCCAGGAAATGCAGTAGACCTGCCCTCACTGCTTCTCCATTCCTGCAATGTAAAACTAATCACAGGAATCCTTTGCTTAATGCCCTTCAGCACATCTCCATTTTTCTGAGGATGTAGTCTGAAACTCTTGGCAAGTCTACGAGATTTTCTGCATTCTGGTCCCTGCTCATTACTCAAGGTTTATTTTCCCAGACTCTCACTCTATTTTTCTTCACTTCTCAGACATCCCCAGACAACTGTTGTTCCAAATCTATTTTCTGCTGCTTTACATCTGAGTATTTTCTCACCTGTCTCCCTCTAACTTGAGCTCTCTACCTCTCCATCCTAATTTCTACCTAATAGTATTCTGTAAGCTAGTGATGGTGTTTCCTCCTACAGAAAGAATTTCACCTGATATCCCCATTCTCTGACCTCTTTTACAAGTGAACTGACAACTCCTACCACAGAAATATTTCTACTGAGGCCACCTAATTTTCATATAACTATTAACTTACATGATTTTCCCTATTAAACTGATTTCCTGAGGGCAAAGAAATCATGTTATGTTTTGTATTTGGCTCTGATAACCATCTTGCGACAACAGACAATATTGTTTTGGCTGTAAATGAATATTGTTTGAGGATATGGAGGATAGTACATTAGGTCAGGGGAAGGGTCGAAAAGTCACCAACAACATCGAAGGAAATGAATTAGGAATCAATTTAGGCTATCTTAATAGTTATCAATTATGGGCCTTCTTTCAGAAGCTTGTAATTAATGTGATTCAACTTTAATTGTTCCATAACTATATGAGTGTGTGTGTGTTACAGGTTTCACATTTCCAGTACACTAAATCAGACTTGCTAAAGTTGACTTAGATATGTATCACTGAATAAAAACAATAATTTAGGTTCTTCTAGTTAAATATGACCAATGGGTGCCACTCACAGAAAATGAGGAGGGTTGACAGCCAGACCACCACCTTCTGAGGTGTCCACTAAAGCATCCAGGAGATTTGAGCTGACTAGGTAGTGATTAACAGGAAAAAGAGCAGGTGCATATATAAAATGTTTATCATCTGAAAAACAGTGAATCTAGGAATAATAAAACCACTAAAACTTCTGAAAGTTTAAGAGCCAAAACAAATCATCAATAAGGTCTTTAATTTTTTTCAAAACTCCTTGATTTTAAATTATGTATATAACTGTAGTGACTACAATTATGGAAAATGTTTACTTCCAAAGGAAAAGAGTAACAATAAAGTTAATATTTTTGTTGCAAAAATAATCTTTCTCCAGGGCAATGTGGCAGCAATGGATATATAAGGTATATGTTCAAATATCAAACATACTATAGACTTCTGGTCTTCTCCCTTTTTTTTTTTTTTCTTTTTTAAAAGTTTTTGTTTAAATTCCAGATAGTTAACATATAGCATAATATTAGTTTTGGGTGTAGAATTTAGTCAACCAACACTTCATACAACATCCAGTGCTTGTTATAAGCACAGTCCTTAATACCCATCTCTACTTAACTCTCCCCAAAAACCTTGTTGTTTTTGTTACTTTTTATTGAAGTGAATGATACTGCTTTCCATTTTGTTTATAATTCAGTAAATTTAGTAAATTTAAATTCAGTAAATTTAAAGTCAACCTTGGTATCTTCTCTCTCCCTTCACCATATATTTAATTCTTTGCCCAATTCTAGTAATTATGCTTGTATATCTCTAAAACTTTCTGCTTTGCCCACTTCCATTGCAATACCCTACTTCAAATTACCATTATCCTTCATCTACATTAGTGAACTAGCTTCCTAACTTATAACTAGCTCATTTAAATACACCTACTCTGCCGGGGCGCCTGGGTGGCTCAGTGGGTTAAGCCGCTGCCTTCGGCTCAGGTCATGATCTCAGGGTCCTGGGATTGAGTCCCGCATCGGGCTCTCTGCTCAGCAGGAAGCCTGCTTCCCTCTCTCTCTCTCTCTGCCTTTCTCTCCGTCTACTTGTGATCTCTCTCTGTCAAATAAATAAATAAAATCTTTAAATACACCTACTCTGCCAAATCTCCATCTTTTCAATTTGTTTTTCATACTTTGCATCTAGAATGAGTTTTTGAAAACACAAATTTAAGCATATTCCTATCCCATCTGAAATATTTCAAAGGGGCTACATAGGTCCTCAAATAAAAATAAGACCCCATAATTTGGTTCAGTAGTACAAATCTCCAACTTTATCCAACATTGGCTCTGCCTAAACAAACCAGTCTTGTTGTTTGTCCTGGGTACTTAGATACCTCTAATTATTTTAGGTGTCATTCTCTGCATCTAAAATTCTCATTCATAACTATTCCACTCAATTCATTGTTCTCAGTTCAAACTAACTTCCTTGGAGAAGACTTTCTTAATCTCCCTGCTAGGTCAAATTCTGATACTATGATTTATTCCTACATGACCTTTATTTTTAGCTCATACTGCTTTCCCAATAATCTATCACAGACCCAATTTTATTTGTTTTAAATGTGATTTTGTGATTATCGTCTCTTTTTTGCCCTCTTTTTTCTTTCTTTTTTTTGACTTTTTTAAAAATTTTTTTTTAGCATAACAGTATTCCTTGTTTTTGCACCACACCCAGTGTTCCATGCAATCCGTGCCCTCTCCAATACCCACCACCTGATTCCCCCAACCTCCCACCCCCTGCCCCTTCAAAACCCTCAGATTGTTTTTCAGAGTCCATAGTCTCTCATGGTTCACCTCCCCTTCCAATTTCCCCCAACTCCCTTCTCCTCTCTAACTCCCCTTGTCCTCCATGCTATTTGTTATGCTCCACAAATAAGTGAAACCATATGATAATTGACTCTCTCTGCTTGACTTATTTCACTCAGCATAATCTATTCCAGTCCCGTCCATGTTGCTACAAAAGTTGGGTATTCATCTTTTCTGATGGAGGCATAATACTCCGTAATGTATATGGACCACATCTTCCTTATCCATTCGTCCATTGAAGGGCATCTTGGTTCTTTTTTGCCCTCTTTATTTTAAGTTTGGTGAAGGAAGGGGCATGCTTGTTTAATTTCCTAAAGTGTCTACTGCATGACAACAATAAGTATGTGTTGATTATATGTATAAGTGAATGACTATTCACTGAAATATTGGAGATCTCTGAACTGTAGGATATTACTTTTTATGGTTTATGTATCTTTAAATAATTTCTTTATTATCTGAATTTTTAAATAAAAACAAAAGTTATTTTAAGATGATTTGAATGAGTCATTATCTTTCTCTTAATATTCTTGTTTATAATATATGTTCAAAGTAATACACCTACTTTTTATATAAATTAAAAACAGTTATTGATTGATAATGCTATATTCTGGATTTCATTCATAAACATAAAAACTCCTGCTTATTGAAATGAATAAAAATATGCATTTCTTATTCAGTGATTAGTCAAATTGCACTAGGAAACACTCTTATAGTTTACACACACACACACACACACACACACACACGCACATTGCCAAATACACTCTAACTAGATGGCAAGTTTCTGTTACAGAATATGCATTTGATATGTTTTACCCCCCAAGAACCTGGAGAATTCCAGATTCTAAGTAGATAGTAGATAGAGTAGATAGTTACTCTATTTTTCTTCCCATATTCATGCTCCCTTAGTTACTTTAGATTGCTTACCTGCCATTTCTGCAACAAGCTTTCCTGCCAGTTCACTGAACTGACATATTTAAATGTTTCCTTGTAGCATATACTTTATGCTTGCCCTGGTTCTTGTAGTATATGAGAGATCAGTACAACCAGAAAAGTATTTGGTGAACTAAGTATCAAAGCATTTATGTTAGATTCTTTTCTGTGGATTTATATAAAGATATTAAAATACCATAAATGTAAAGTGAAAGTTCTTTAAGCTATTAAGTAACTTAGAAAATATATAAATGTAGCTGAAACAATTAATGACACTAAATGTTTTGGTATTAGATAACTGATTTTAATAAACTATCATTTCTCATCTTTATTCCCTTTTCACCCCTTTCAAATCCTGCCAATGATGCTAACGTATTCTTACATGCTTTATGCACAATCCTCTCCTACTTTGCCTCTTTCTCCTCCTCCTTCCTTCAATTATATCATTTATATTTAGAACTGGTAGTATGAGTGGAGTTGGGGAAAAGATGTGGTCTAGACTGGGCAACATCATTCCTTCAAGGCCCATTTGACCTCTTGACATTGCACTTTCCACTTACTTGCTAGATGTGTGTTGTGTATCTAGCTTTTCTAAGATTAAGTTTCTACATGTAAAAACAGAGGGATCACCTTCTCATTTTCTAACTCACAATCTTCATTTTAAGCTTGATACAAATAATTTATGTGAAAATACTTTGTAAGCCTTTAAAAATACATATATTTCAGGGATTTATTTTAATCTTATTTATCATTTACAAAGAAGATCATTGTAATATTAAGTCTATTCAATATGTTAAAAAAAATCCAAGTAATGAATAAAAAGCAGTTCATTTTTTCCTTTAAAAGAGAAATATTCAAGCTAGCAAAGAGGGGTACTTTTCATGAATAAAATTTACTTTAAGGTAGCTTACTCTTTCCCACCATCACCATAGTCCTCCTTCTTTCTCATTAAGCACTGAATCCAGAGTATACCTGTTGCTTTTGGTGCTATAGATCACTATGGGAGGCTTTGGTCTTTTCTAACTTGCTCAAGAAGAACTCCAGAGCATATTAGATTTTTTATTTCCTCCCTGCATTTTGCTTTCCTTTCCTGGTACCTAACAGTTGCTTTAGAAAATTCATTCAAATACATTTCCTTAAAAGTTAACTTGATATGAGTCTGTCTGTTACTAGGAAGAATAAACAACATGTAGGAACACTTGCTATCACTTTATTTTTGTAGTAAGTTTTCTTCTGTGAATCCCCTCTTGAAACTCAGGATATGAGGATTTGGAGCTTGGATAATGAAGAGAAAGAATAGAAAATAGTCATCTTTTTGATGTTATCAACCATGAGGCTATAGAGGCCCAAGACACATGAAGATAAATCACTGGGGAAACTGACACATAGTAGAGAAATTTGTTTCTTGTTTTATTTTAAGAATTAGAGGCAGCAAAAAGAGAAAATTAAAACACAGCATAGAGAAATAATTTGGCCTGTTAAACAAACAAATAAGATGAATTATTCACTGTGCAGTAGACATCTATAGAAAACATCTATGTACCTGGTCATTGTTTTATTTTAAAGAAAGCAAATCTATTATTATAGGGCTTTAGTCACTGGTTAGGATTTGAGGCCTACCTCATACAACCTTCTTTAAATTATACAAAGAACTTTCTGAGTTAAATCTAATAGGAACTTCTTGAGTAGAGCATGCCTCTACTCAAACATCATGTCCTCTAAATTACAGGTATAATCATGAAATTAACAGATATTAAAACTGGATTATTTTTACCAAATTACTGAATTTTCTTTTTTTTTTTTTAATTTTCATTTTTAATTGAGGGTGGCCCAATCTGGTTTGAAATACCAGTATGAAACTAAGTAGTTATTTAAGAACAACACTGGAGAACAAAATCTTAAAATATTGTTTATAAATATGTTATGGGTTAGTATGCCCTGGGACAAGTAATGACATTTTAAGAAAGTTTTCCTTCTCATTTACATGAAGAGAGTTTGAAAAAGGAAGGAAAGATATTTTTTGTAAGGAAGAAATTATCTAGAGAAATTCACTAAAAAAGTTACATTATTTGAAAGACATAAGTGAATTATTTAACACTTTGTAATGCTATCACTTATCTTTTCAAATAGTTTGGGTTTTCTGCTTTTATTATAGTCAAAGGAGATAAGATTAATATAGTAAAAATACAAAGAAGATTTTTTAAAGACATAATTCTCAGCTGCTTTTTCCAGGTACATTGATATTTTAAAAACTGACATATTTCTTTATTGATATTTTTTAAAATACTTGCATACTAATGTGATAGTCTCTTAACCTTCTGCTGTTGGTAACCTCTGCCACTTTTACTCCATCATTTATATGCTATAAGAATCACTCCTCTACATTAATCTGATTAAGTCATAATCCCACTTAAAACCATTCAATGACACCTTACAAAATAAATTCTAATGAAGCCAAAGATACTTTTTTATGATCTAGGTCAAAATCAAAATTTCTTTCTTTTCCCACATTATGTTCCATCAATAACAAACCATATGAAATTGCCTACATTCTTTTATATTTTCATATTTTTGTTCTCTTTTTCAATACCTGAAATTACTTTCTATCTTTTGTCTGGTAAAGACTTTCTTGCCTTTCAAAGCCCACAATAATCTGTCATTGACACCCTTCCTCTCTGCATTATTATATATGTATATAATAATGCAGAGTATTATATATATGTATATATATATACATATATAATAATGCATAGTATTATATATATATATATATATATATATATATACACATATATACACACTTTGGGCTCATTCACATAATTGCTCTTATTATACTATACTTGAACATACTGGTAAATTTCACCTACATTCCAAGCCTTTGAAAACAGAATGCTTTACTTTTGCATCCTCCGTACCACCTAACACATTTCTTAGCATATATTTAGGAAGCATTATTTAGAAAAACAGAACAAATGTGGTGTAAGATAAACTCAACAAATGTTAACTTGTTGTTCTTGTTGTTGAATTATGCTATTGTTTATCAGAGTTTAGTTTGGAAATTAGATGAGGACAGGTCATTATTAATTTACAAAGGACAGTATTCTCTGAATGGCCCAGGCTTTTGCTATAAGTGTTTGTCTCAGAACCCTACTGAGACAAAGATAAATGGTGTTTTTTTAGGGATGAAAAAGATGAGGAGAAACAGGAAAAAAATTAAAAAAAAAATAAGGCACTTGGTTGTCCCGGCTTTATAATTTCAACATTGAAAGTATTGAATAAAAATAATTCTCCAAAATCTCCTTTGATAACAGACATTTTATGATCCTACTTGCCATAGCAACAAATAGAAAATGGTGACTCATATCCTTTGGTTTGGATCATTTGTGACTGTGCTTTAACCTGGTTTATTAGGTGTCTATTTGGGAAAGTTCCCTGGCTAGGTTGTTAAGGCTTGTGCTTGTACAAGTTTGTTTGTTTGTTTTAAATTTCCATAAGTTGATCATTTTAAAGTTATAATGACATCCTTACTTCTTGTTAGGTTGATAGATAGGAAGAAAGAAAATTTGTGTGGATATAATTTGTGTAGATATATTTTTCATATTGTTTTCATTGAGTTTGTCAAATTAAAAACAAACATCAGAAACTACTGATTAGTGAGAAACCATCAAAGCCTTCACAGTATTTGTGCAGGTAAATCAGGAGATAATGTTCCATCAGTTAGATATATTTATACCTGTATTTACTTCCCATAAAAAAGTATAGTAAGCTATAAGAATACTAAAACAGCCCAGCCCCTGGTAAGGGCAGTGCAACTCTGCCTGGGGCAAAGACACTTGAGAATCACTACAACAGGCCCCTCCCCCAGAAGATCAACAAGTTTCCCAGCCAGGACCAAGTTCACCTACCAAGGAGTACAGTTTCAATACCAAGGAGAGCAGCGGAATTCCAGAGGAGGAGAAAACAAAGCACGGAACTCATGGCTTTCTCCCCATGATTCTTTAGCCTTGCAGTTAATTTAATTTTTTTTTCTTTTTCAATATTTTTTCTCTTCTTCTGCTAAATTTTTTTACTTTTACCCTTTTCTTTTTAACGTTTTTTAACTAGTTTATCTAATATATATATATATATATATATATATATATATATATTTTCCTTTTTATATTTATTCTTTATTGGTTTTCTTTTTTAATTGTTTCTTTTTTTTTTTTTTTTTTCCTTTCTGAACCTCTTTTCTCCCCCCTCATGATTTGGGATCTCTTCTAATTTGGCCAAAGCATATTTTCCTGGGGTTGTTGCCAACCTTTTAGTATTTTACTTGCTCCTTCATATAATCTTATCTGGACAAAATGACGAGGCAGAAAAATTCACCACAAAAAAAAGAACAAGAGGCAGTACCAAAGGCTAGGGACCTAATCAAAACAGACATTGGTAATATGTCAGATCTAGAGTTCAGAATGACGATTCTCAAGGTTCTAGCTGGGCTTGAAAAAGGCATGGAAGATATTAGAGAAACCCTCTTGGGAGATATAAAGCCCTTTCTGGAGAAATAAAAGAAACTAAAATCTAACCAAGTTGAAATAAAAAAAGCTATAATGAGGTGCAATAAAAAATGGAGGCTCTCACTGCTAGGATAAATGAGGCAGAAGAAAGAATTAGTGATATAGAAGAACAAATGACAGAGAATAAAGAAGCTGAGCAAAAGAGGGCAAACAGCTATTGGACCATGAGGGGAGAATTCGAGAGATATGTGACACCACAAGATGAAACAACATTAGAATAATTGGGATTCCAGAAGAAGAAGAAAGAGAGAGGGGAGCAGAAGGTATATTGAATAGAATTACTGGAGAGAATTTCCCAATATGGCAAAGGGAACAAGCATCAAATCCAGGAGGTTCAGAGAACCACCCTCAAAATCAGTAAGAATAGGTCCACACCCCGTCACCTAATAGTAAAATTTACAAGTCTTAGTGACAAAGAGAAGATTCTGAAAGCAGCCCGGGAAAAGAAGTCTGTAACGTACAATGGTAAAAATATTAGATTGGCAGCAGACCTATACAGAAAGAGCTGGCATGATATATTTAGAGTACTAAATGAGAAAACATGCAGTCAAGAATACTATATCCAGCTAGGCTATCATTGAAATAGAAGGAGAGATTAAAAGCTTCCAGGACAAACAAAAACTGAAAGAATTTGCAAACACCCAACCAGCTCTACAGGAAATACTGAAAGGGGTCCTCTAAGCAAAGAGAGACCCTAAAAGTAGTAGATCAGAAAGAAACAGAGACAATATACAATAACAGTCACCTTACAGGCAATACAATGGCACTAAATTCATATCTCTCAATACTTACCCTGAATGTTAATGGGCTAAATGCCCCAATCAAAAGACACAGGGTATCAGAAGGATAAAAAAACAAAAACCCATCTATATGTTGCCTACAAGAAACTCATCTTAAACCTGAAGACACCTCCAGATTTAAAGTGAGGGGGTGGAAAGAATTTACCATGCTAATGGTCATCAGAAGAAAGCAGGAGTGGCAATCCTTATATCAGATCAATTAGATTTTAAGCCAAAGACTATAATAAGAGATGAGGAAGGACACTATATCATGCTCAAGGAACAGTCCAACAAGAAGACCTAACAATTTTAAATATCTATTCCCCTAACGTGGGAGCAGCCAACTATCTAAACCAATTAATAATAAAATCAAAGAAAACACATCAACAATAATACAATAATAGTAGGACAGATCATCTAAGCAAAAGATCAACAAGGAAATAAAGGCCTTAAATGGCACACTGGACCAGATGGACATCACAGATCTATTCAGAACATTTCATCCGAAAGCAACAGAATACACATTCTTCTCTAGTGCACATGGAACATTCTCCAAAATAGATCACATCCTCGGTCCTAAATCAGGTCTCAACCGGTATCAAAAGATTGGAATCATTCCCTGCATATTTTCAGACCACAATGCTCTGAAGCTAGAACTCAATCACAAGAGGAAATTTGGAAAGAACCCAAATACATGGAGACTAAACAGCATCCTTCTGAAGAATGAATGGGTCAACCAGGAAATTAAAGAAGGATTGAAAAAATTCATGGAAACAAATGATAATGAAAACACAACGGTTCAGAATCTGTGGGACACAACAAAGGCAGTCCTGAAAGGAAAATATATAGTGGTACAAGCTTTTCTCAAGAAACAAGAAAGGTCTCTGGTACACAACCTAACCCTACACCTAAGGAGCTGGAGAAAGAACAAGAAAGAAACCCTAAAACCAGCAGGAGAAGAGAAATCATAAAGATCAGAGCAGAATCAATGAAATAGAAAACCAAAAAAAAAAAAAAAAACAATAGAACAATCAACGAAACTAGGAGCTGGTTCTTTGAAAGAATTAATAAGATTGATAAACCCCTGGCCAGACTTATCAAAAAGAAAAGAGAAAGGACCCAAATTAATAAAATCATGAATGAAAGAGGAGAGATCACAACGAACAATAAAGAAATACAGACAATTATAAGAACATATTATGAGCAACTCTACGCCAACAATTTGACAATCTGGAAGAAATGGATGCATTCCTAGAGACATATAAACTACCACAACTGAACCAGGAAGAAATAGAAAGCCTGAACAGACCCATAAGCCAGTAAGGAGATTGAAACAGTCATCAAAAATCTCCAAACAAACAAAAGCCCAGGGCCAGACGGCTTCCTGGGGGAAATCTACCAAACATTTAAAGAAGAAACTAATTCCTATTCTCCTGAAACTGTTCCAAAAATAGAAATGGAAGGAAAACTTCCAAACTCATTTTATGAGGCCAGCATCACCTTGATCCCAAAATCAGACAAGGATCCCATCAAAAAAGAGAACTACAGACCAATATCCTTGATGAACACAGATGCAAAAATTCTCACCAAAATACTAGCCAATAGGATTCAACAGTAATTAAAAAGATTATTCACCACGACCAAGTGGGATTTATTCCAGGGCTGCAAGGTTGGTTCAACATCTGCAAATCAATCAATGTGATACACACATTAATAAAAGAAAGAACAAGAACCATATGATACTCTCCATAGATGCTGAGAAAGATTTTGACAAAGTACAGCATCCCTTCCTGATCAAAACTCTTCAAAGGGAGGGATAGAGGGCACATACCTCAATATTATCAAAGCCATCTATGAAAAACCCACCGCAAATATCATTCTCAATGGAGAAAAACTGAAAGCTTTTCCACTAAGGTCAGGAACACGGCAGGGATGTCCGTTATCACCACTGCTATTCAACATGGGTACTAGAAGTCCTAGCCTCAGCAATCAGACAACAAAAGGAAATTAAAGGCATCCAAATCGGCAAAGAAGAAGTCAAACTATCACTCTTTGCAGATGATATGATACTATATGTGGAAAACCCAAAAGACTCCACTCCAAAACTGCTAGAACTTGTACAGGAATTCAGTAAAGTGTCAGGATATAAAATCAATGCACAGAAATCAGTTACATTTCTCTACACCAACAACAAGACAGAAGAAAGAGAAATTAAGGAGTCCATCCCATTTACAATTGCACCCAAAACGATAAGATACCTATAGAGGCTAAGAATCTATACACAGAAAACTATAAAGTACTCATGAAAGAAATTGAGGAAGACACAAAGAAATGGAAAAATGTTCCATGCTCCTGGATTGGAAGAATAAATATTGTGAAAATGTCTATGCTACCTAAAGCAATCTACACATTTAATGCAATTCCTATCAAAGTACCATCCATTTTTTTCAAAGAAATGGATCAAATAGTCCTAAAATTTATATGGAACCAGAAAAGACCTCGAATTGCCAAAGGAATATTGAAAAAGAAAGCCAAAGTTGGTGGCATCACAATTCCGGACTTCAAGCTCTATTACAAAGCTGTCATCATCAAGACAGCATGGTACTGGCACAAAAACAGACACATAGATCAATGGAACATAATAGAGAGCCCAGAAATAGACTCTCAACTCGATGGTCAACTCATCTTCGACAAAGCAGGAAAGAATGTCCAATGGAAAAAAGACAGCCTCTTCAATAAATGGTGTTGGGAAAATTGGACAGCCACATGCAGAAAAATGAAATTGGACCACTTCCTTACACCACACACGAAAATAGACTCAAAATGAATGAAGGACCTCAATGTGAGAAAGGAATCCATCAAAATCCTTGAGGAGAACACAGGCAGTAACCTCTTCGGCCTCAGCCACAGCAACATCTTCCTAGGAACATTGCCCAAGGCAAGGGAAGCAAGGGCAAATATGGACTATTGGGATCTTATCAAGATCAAAATCTTTTCCACAGCAAAGGAAACAGTGAACAAAACCAAAAGACAACTGACAGAATGGGAGAAGATATTTGCAAATGACATATCAGATAAAGGGCTAGTGTCCAAAATCTATAAAGAACTTAGCAAACTCAACACCCAAAGAACAAATAATCCAATCAAGAAATTGGCAGAAGACTAATGAACAGACATTTCTGCAAAGAAGACATCCAGATGGCCAACAGACACATGAAAAAAGTGTTCCATATCACTCGGTATCAGGGAAATACAAATCAAAACCACAATGAGATATCACCTCATACCAGTCAGAATGGCTAAAATTAACAAGTCAGGAAATGACAGATGCTGGTCAGGATGTGGAGAAAGGGGAACCCTCCTACACTGTTGGTGGGAATGCAAGCTGGTGCAACCACTCTGGAAAACAGCATGGAGGTTCCTCAAAATGTTGATAATAGAACTACCCTATGACCCTGCAATTGCACTGCTGGGTATTTACCCTAAAGATACAAACGTAGTGATCCGAAGGGGCACGTGCACCCGAATGTTTATAGCAGCAATGTCTACAATAGCCAAACTATGGAAAGACCCTAGATGTCCATCAACAGACGAATGGATAAAGAAGAGGTGGTATATATACACAATGGAATACTATGCAGCCATCAAAGAAATGAAATCTTGCCATTTGCACTGATGTGGATGGAACTAGAGGGTATCATCTTAGCGAAATAAGTCAATCAGAGAAAGACAACTATCATATGATCCCTGATATGAGGGAGAGGAGATGCAACATGGGGGGTTAAGGGGGTAGGAGAAGAGTAAATGAAACAAGATGGGATTGGGAGGGAGACAAACCCATAAGTGACTCTTAATCTCACAAAACAAACTGAGGGTTGATGGGGGGGAGGGGGGTTGGTAGACGGGGGGGGGGGTTATGGACATTGGGGAGGGTATGTGCTATGGTGAATGCTGTGAAGTGTGTAAACCTGGTGATTCACACACCTGTACCCCTGGGGATAAAAATATATAATATGTTTATGTTTATTAAAAATAAAATTAAAAAAAAAAAGAATACTAAAACACTTCCATCTTCTTATACTAATTTTAGTCATTACATTTCTATAATCAGATGGCCTTCAGCATGTATTAATCAGACCGCCTTAAAGAGTATTTCCAAAGAAGTACTCTTATTTGAATCATTCAGAGTATAGGGCAAACATGAAAGAAATACTAGTTGATATGCTTCAGTCCTCATCAAAATTATATATAATAAAGATTATATAAAGTACAGTCATTTTTCCCATGAGATATATCTCCAATCAGGAAGACCTTGTCTGTTTATGAGCAAGAATTAATAAAAATCATAGCAAGATTAAAACAAAAGTGAGAACACAAGCTAATGCTCAAAAATGAAAGACAAATGTGACTTTGTAAGTCAGCTTACCAATTAGAAAAAAATTCACAACTTTCTTAGGAAGACCTCCAAATGCTGCTATATCTTTAGAAGTCTGATTGTTTTTTAAATACCTACTAAGTATAATAGTCGCTGTACACAAGGAGTTTTAATAAACATAAAAAAATAACTAAATATACAAGGCTGCTATTGGTGTGTTGAATACATGTTTGGGATAAGTGTATAGAATTTTGAAAAAGCAGAATTTACTTTGAAATAGGATATTCTGGGACCACTTGAAGAATGAATAGACTTGAGTGAGGTGACAAAATACCCTCTGTCACCTTGAGAGTATTCTTGAATTGGCATAAGGTGAATTAAGATAAGAGCTACGGTTTGAAGGAATACCTAGACCTGTTAGACTAGAGTAGTAGTAGATTCACATTAAGAAAGCAAAAGAAGAATGTGATTTTGGTAGCCAGGAGAAGATTAGTGAAATCAACAAAAACTTGGATATGAATTTCTGATCAGAAACACAATGACTGATCTGGAATCTTTTCCCCAAGACATCCTGTAAGTAGACTCTAAAGAGGGTGATCACTAATCTGGTTGCTCTGAAAGGCACAAGAAACACTGGCATTGTAAACCAAAAGAACAAACTACTTTAATTAAAACAAGGCTACCTTTATTTTTTTTTTATTTTAAAAGGTTTTATTATTTATTTGAGAGAGGGAGAGAGCAAGAGAGAGCATTAGAGAAGAGGGAGAAGCAGACTCCCTGCTGAACAGGGAGCCTGATGTGGGACTTGGTCCCAGGATTCTGAGATCATGACCTGAGCCAAAGGCAGTTGCTTAACCAGCTGAGCCACCCAGGTGCCCACAAAACTACCTTTAAAGGCCATTATGTTTTTGTTTTTGTTTTGAGAGCAAGAGAGAGCTTGCCTTTTGTGCCTGCCTGCAGGAGCAGCAGTGAAGGGGCAGAGGGAGAGGTACAGAAAGGGGTCTGGATGAAGCCCTACCTGGGGCTTGATTTAGAATCCTGAGATCATGACCTGAGGGGAAATCAAGAGTTAGAGGCTTAACTGACAGAACCACCCTGGTGCCTGAAACCCATTATACTTGTATTTGCAAATTTTTGTTTGTTTTTTAATAAATAACATTTTTTTCCTTTGAAGTAAAGATTTAGTTCAGCTCATTAGATTAACAACTAAGAGAAAGTTACCCTCAGATTGTCATTAAGCAACATTAGAGCTTGTTGGTCTGCTAACACTCAGTATGGTCTCTGATTCTTCTATGCCACTAATTTGATTTAATAAAAAAGCAAAAATATATAGAATGAAAGAAATGTGATAAAAGAAGAAAATAAATGATACTGTGGTTTCCTCTCAAATGCTTCAAAATAGAGCTTTTCCCACTAGCTATATATCAGACTGTGAGGACCCAAAACCTTCCAGGAGCTGTGTGGTCTCCTTGATATTTAGAACTGCCCAAAATACCTCATTCAATTCATTAGATGACTTCATTTCAGAAATTATGCTTTTTACTAAAATCTGAAAGCAGAGAGGTCCGGAACTGGCTTTACAAAGAAATGAAATGGTTCATACAAGAATAGCTCAAAAGGAATGCAGAGGTTTCTGGATTGCTTGTGGCTTCAGTGACAGTGATGATTAGATAGTTTGGGGATATATCTCCCTAGATTAGCATTGACCAACAACTGAGAAATTTCAGCAAATTGTCCTAATTCATGATCATGATCTTTGAGATATAATGGCATTTTATTAAGACAAATTAATGAACATATGATAAAGTATAAATCTGTGTTTACTCTTGTTTCTTACAACAGACACCTACATATTCATGATAGTTGCATTATTCTCATTCCAAAATGAAGTAGATGCTTCATGAATCCATAGTCTATAAACTGGGCAACATACAGAGAAATACACTGCTGCTACAATTTCTATATTCAAGATCATGAAACTGCTCTGATGTTTTAGTCACAGAGAGAAACCTTTACACTGTTTCCACAATTGGTCTGATAAACACATCGACTGTGCATTTGTAATTAAGCATGTGCATGAAAAACACAAAGTACCCAATACCTATGTGCTCCCTGTAAGCCTGTTAACATCTTGTAAATCTCCTGAGATCCACTGCCCTTTTAACTAAGGGCAAAACCACCTGTCTCCCCTGGGAAGGCTAGCATGTCTGAAATAGCTAATTGTTTGCTTTTGAGCTAATGCCCTCTTCTGTTCACTGCTTTATCTATTGATTGTACTTTAGCTTATGACTGCTTTGCCCCAAATTTCCCCCAAGTATTATGATCTATCTAACATTTATTCAGCAGAACCAATGCCCCTAACCCTTAGGGTTTCCTGGGTGGCTTCTGAATGACCTTTTCCTCCTTTTAAGAAACTTCAGAGTAAATTCACAAGGGATATGAGGACTATCCCTAGTTTAAATATCCTTCTAATCCCTTTGTGCAACTCTGTCTTAAATAAATGACCTGTTAGGCAATAAGTGACATTATGCTTTTAAAATATGTTTTTTTTTTATTATAAATTAAGTTTTGACCAGTTGCAACAAATTTAACAATACAAAATAATATAGTGGGAAACCTGACCCCAAAACTTCCAGACTGAATATGGCAGAGACACATAGTAATTTTCCTCTTTTTTCTACATATCACACAAAACAGCAAAGTAAATAACCAAACAAAAACAAAACAAAACAAAACAAAAAACAAAACACACACACACACACACACAAACCTCTCCATTTTCACTGAAATTTAAAGGTATGTATCATTCATAGATGGTCTGCCCAAAGCAACTATTGCTCTCACAAAAGCTATCTTGGTAGAGTGAAGTGCAACAGAAGTATTATAAGGGGAAATGAACAGAATGACCATAAAACTGCCCAGAAAATGCCACTAAAAATGCATTTCCATAAATGTATAATGCAAACCTAGAATTGAAAAATCTCATAATTTGCATCTAACACGAGCTGCAGGATCTAGAGGGGGTAGGTAAAGATCACACAGAAGTTGCACTGAATGAAGGTGCAAAAAAGGCCCACAGAATGACCCACAGTGAGAGGTGTGGACTGCAGGAGAGAAAACAAAACAGTAACTCCTTAGAGGAGACTCCTACAAATTACTGAGCCAGGAAATCCCACTCATTCTCTAATGAGTACTATAGAAGTTGAAAAAGAATCAATATAAAAATGCTAAAGGAAAGCTTTGCTGGAATAATGATGCCATGAAACAGAAAATTTAGGCCAAACATCTTACCATGACCTAGAAAACATCATAACTACCATGAGGTATACAAATAGAAAGGAAAATAAAATGAAAACAAAAAAGTTAAACAGGGTTAGAAAATGATAAACACATAGCATTTAATATTTACATAGTTGGTGTTTCCAATATAGATGAAACTAAAATATTTAAATATATTTTAAAATTATTAGAAGGACAAACTCAAAATGGATTAAAGACCTAAATTTGACCTGTGAAACCATAAAAATCCCTGAATAGAAAATAGGCACTTATTCCTTTGACATTGACTATAGAAACATTTTTCTAGATATGTCTCCTCTTGCAAGGGACACAAAAGCAAATTCAACTATTGAGACTACACTAAAATAAAACCTTCTGCACAGGGAAGAAAACCATGAGCAAAACAAAAAGGCAACCTACTAAATGGAAAATATATTTGCAAATCATATGTGTGATCGGAGGTTAATGTAAAAAATTTTAAAAAGTTATACAACCCAACACACACACACACACACACACACCCCAATAATCTAATTAAAAATGGGCAGAGGAGGGGCGCCTGGGTGGCTCAGTGGGTTGGGCCGCTGCCTTCGGCTCAGGTCATGATCTCGGGGTCCTGGGATCGAGTCCCGCATCGGGCTCTCTGCTCGGCGGGAGGCCTGCTTCCTCCTCTCTCTCTCTCTCTCTCTCTCTGCCTGCCTCTCTGTCTATTTGTGATCTCTCTCTGTCAAATAAATAAATAAAATCTTTAAAAAAAAAAAATGGGCAGAGGACCTGAATAGATATTTTTCCACAGAAGATATATATAGATGACCAAAAGACAATTAAAAAAATTGCTGAACATCACTAGTCATCAGGGAAATTCAAATTAAAACCATATCAGAATGGCCAAAATCAAAACAAAAATAAATAACAAGTGTTGGTAAGGACATGAAGAAGTAGGAACCGTCATGAACTTTTGGTGGGTATGCAAACTGGTGCTGTCGTGGTAGAAAACAGTATGGAGTTTCCTCAAAAAAACAAACAAAAAAAAGAAATATGATATTTTCCAATAATTCCAATATTATTTATTTATAGAATATAAAAACACTAATATAAGGGATATGTACACCCCTCTGTTTATAGCAGCATTATTTACAATAGTTAAATTATGGAAGTAACAATGTCCATGAAAAGAAGAATGGATAAAGAAGTGATGTATATATACAATGTAGTATTACTCAGCCATAAAAAAGAATGAAATCTTGCCACTTGCCACGAAATGGATGGAGCTAGAAAGTATAATGCTAAGTGAGATAAATCAGAGAAAGATAAATGTCATATAATTTCATTCCTATGTGGAATTTAACAAACAAAACAAATGAATTAAAAAAAAAATGAAACAAATGAACAATGAAACAATACAAAAATGATGAAACAAATGAAACAAAACAAATTTACAAAGAAAAAAAAGAGAGAGAGACAAACCAAAAACAGATAAATATAGAGAACAAACTGGTGGTTGCCAAAGGGAAGGTTGGTGCAGGAATGTATGAAATAAAGGAGATCATAAATACACACACACACACACACACACACACACACACCCCTATATACACATTGTTAGAAGACTATCAGATATTCAATAAAAGGTTTTCTGGATTTTGTGTTCTTGGTATTTGTCAGTTTTTATATTTGCAATGTGTGTGGCATTTTCCTTTAAGCATATCACATTTACTTTGTAACCTAATTGGGTATTCATGATTAAATATTCTTTTTCCAAAGGCCCTGAAATTGTATAAACTCAAAGTCCCCTAACTTCTTGACATGTTCCTACAGAGTTATACTTCCCTGCCTTAGAAAAATATAAATAAAAACTAACAGCTTATTTTTCATCATTTCTAAACATTCTTTTGAAATCAATCAGCAATAACAAGCTGCAAGTTAGTAACAGTCTAATTTAACAAGGTAAAATAATTTTGTCATTTTAGCATGAAACCAAAAAGGAAGTCCAGATTTTAGGGAAATGACTATGATTTTCTTTTATTGATTCACATAATAAAGAGCATTTATTAAAGGCCTGCTATGCAATACAGCTTTTAATGAGGCAATGCTTAAGAAAAGAGGAGCTAAATTAGCCATGACCTTGAACCTCATGGAATCCATACTCTGGTAGGAGGCTGAAATCAAGAGAATAATTATACAAGTCTGATACTTAATTGGGATACACACTAACAAGGATAGACTAGTTGATACTTACATATCAGTTGTTAAATGTTAGGTAAGTAGCTGCTGTCCCAAGGGATGCTGCCTTCTCCTTCTCTGCCCTTCTGTTATGCAGCAGCTAAAGTATTGAAAGGTCCCCCGATAATGGGTCCATGATCACAGGAGCGAGACTGATACAAAACGAAGGTCAAGCAAAGCTTTATCTCGCACCAATAACGAGAATCAAACCAACCATTCCGGGCTGCCTCTTACAGAGAGAGTGACCCCTCCCTGCCTTACAGACTTTTATAGAGCAAAGGCCATGTGGTTGAGCCTGGCCATACGCAGGTGGCCAATGAGATTTTAACAAACAGAAAAAGCTGCACAGTCATGCTAGGTCACACACAGGTGGCCAATTGAATTACAATTCACCCCATAGTAGCTATTTGAACTAGCCTATAACCATGGTCAGAATAGGTGCCCAAAAGGTGGGGCCCACACTTCTTGGTAGCTAGGGAGACAGTGTGCACACCCCACTGATTGTATGTCTCCACCTGACCTGACTCATCCCTGCATCCAGGCTCTGTTATCTCTACCTGACCTGACCCACCCTTGTATTTGGGCTCTGTTATCAGGGGCTGGTTGACCAGATTTTACTACATAAACAACACAATGGCTGTTTAATCCGAGAGATGGAATCGCTCTGGCTAAGTAGGCCCTTACAGTATTTAACACCAGGCACAGAATCAGGTCCTTGGTAACTGGCTCCAGTTCAACGCACTTCTGTTTTGATTGTTTCAGTGTAAATACCATCCAGAACTCCCAGATCCTTACTCCTTGGCTTTGTCATTGGATCTAAGGGAGGTAAAAGAAGGCAGACATTCCATTTTTGTCTCCAGCCTTGCTCCAAGGAATGGTGAGTATGTAGTGTGCAGAGCCTGAATGGGAGTGTCACCATAGGAGCAGGCTGGTGCCTGTAAGATTAAAAGCTAACATTCTTCCACTCATAAACTTATACATAGGCCAGTTTGGGGGGTGGGGTGCACAGCAAGAAAGATAATCCGAGAACTGGTGAGTTCACTGGAAACTCCGTGTCCCAAAGTCAAAGCTCATGTAGTTCCAAAGGTCTATATGCAGATATTGCCATTCAGCACTCTCACCAACTCCTTTCTGTGCAGGGAAACCATAGCTTCCTTAGAATACTAGCTTTGAGAGGACAGGAGAGACACGAAGAGAGCAGGGGTTTGATGTTGATGGGAACAGCTGAGGATCAAGAAAGCACTTTGGGCTCTGTGCACATTGAGAGGGTTCCATAGGGACATTAGACCTGGGAATATTGAGAAATTGCCCTTCTAACCATCGCTATTAATTTCTTCTTTTAAGGCAATACCTTTTAAAAACCCATTGAAAGCCTGTTTTTTTTTGGCCAATAACAAAATAAATTTGCAAACAGAAATGAAAGCTAACTGCCACAGTACTCTACTTCACATATATGGCTTAAAGGATTAGTTTAAACTTAATTAAATAAGGTGTTCCAATAAATGATTTTGTAACTTAGTCAATAATATAAATATTGAATGTATTAAAGCATCTTATATAGGATTATAGGGGTTAAAACAAATTAAATGTAATTTCTATTAATTCTGCAGTAGTTGACTTAGTTCATCAATTTTTGATATGAAGAAAAATTCTCTGCTTACTGATGTTGTCACTTAATGACTATCATTTTAGTAAATTGTCATACAAGAAGCTTCATATGATTCCTATGTCAAAATATGACTTAAAAAGGAATTTTACTTAACTCATGGCAACAGAGTTAAACAAAGATCATAAACATGCTTTCCAAAGTCAGCAAATAAGTTGGGCATGATCAGAGTAATTTGATGAAAAATTTTGTGCTACAGATGACCATTTAGTAAGAGGTAGTTTACAAACAAATATATGTATATACAGATAGATATGTATAGTTTATTTAGAGAATGGGGAATATATGTAAATGTTTAATCTGGATGTTAATTATATATTATTTTACATTGGTATACAAGTTGTTATGTAACTGGAATATCACTCTAGAAAACGTACTACTATATAATATATAATAGCAGATTTAGATACGATTATACAGGGGAAGTGTACAGTTCAATGATCATATAATTAAAGTGATTTTTTTTTCCCATGTTGGGTTAGTCTGGGAGGACACTCCCTGAGTAGTGATAAGTCAACTGTATTATAGTGATGAATAGAAATAAGAGAATTCCATATTTAAGCAAGGTATACAGAAGGTAGTATTTTGAAAGAGAGCCAGTTGTGTTCAGACCAGGTTAGGGTACTAGAATGGAGTGAAAAAAACAAACAGACAAACAACAACAAAAAGAAATAGATGAGTCTGGGGAAGAAGTTAGAGACCACATCATAGACCATGATGGCACATATGGTCTACATTAATGCAGAAGGCATTTGATGAGTTTGGTGATATGAATATATTTGAAACTATTTTAAAGATATTACTCAGACTGTGTTATGGACAACAAACTGGAGGAACAGAAGTAGTAATATGGAAAACCAGATATTAGGAACCTTCAATGGTTCAGGCAGAAGATGATAGCTAAGTTTAAGCTTTATTGTAGCAATGGAGTAATGTACTAACAAGAGAACTCTGTAGAATGTGAGTATGTTGGGTGTGGAGGGTAGTCATTGAATTTGAGCTGCTACTACTACTGAGCCACATGTTAACTTCATCACCTTCTCCTTTGGGGCTATAGAAGAAAAAAGTGATGGGACCCTTAAAATATTGTCAAAATCCACTCTGGATCTAATTAGAATCACTTGGGGATCTCCAATATGAGTTTCTGACTTAAATAGCCTGCATAGATCCTGGGTATGGGAATGTCTTAAAAGTTCCCCAGATGATTCTAATGTACAGGTAGCTTAAGAATCACTGATTTAGGGGCACCTGGGTGGCTCAGTGAGTTCAAGCCTCTGCCTTCAGCTCGGGTCATGATCCCAGGGTCCTGGGATCAAGCCCTGGGTCGGGCTCTCTGCTCCGCAGGGGGCCTGCTTCCTCCCCCCTCTCTCTCTGGCCTGCCTCTCTTCCTACTTGTGATTTCTCTCTCTCTGTGTCAAATAAATAAAATCTTAAAAAAAAAAAGAATCACTGATTTAGTGAGAAATGAGGTTGGCTGAACTAGAAAGTTACCATAGAGATGGAATAGCCAACAAATTAGAGATATTTTACAAGTGGTGAGTAATGTTATTAAGTCTTTGTAAAATACTATCCCACTCTCCGTCCCTCCACCACCAACCTCTGTATATTATGTTCAGTTTTCTTTGGAATAAAACCCCGTCCAGATATGGTAGACTAAATTAGACCCATTGAGTATAACATGCATTTTAGGATTGTTTTTAATTCACTAAAATTATGCTTCTTATTGATTCCTTCTTTTTTCTTTTTTTTTAATTGGGGTGTAAAATATAAATAACCAATTAGGTGAATTCTAATTAGGGAAGTTGTACTATACTTGTGTGTTGGTAGTTTGCCAGTTACTTAACCTCTCAAAAATAGTATTATTAGCCACATTCTAAGTTATACATCAAATGTTATATGGGGAATAGGCAAAAGTGTATATTAATATGTGTGTGTATGTGAGGGACAGAGAGGGAAAGAAACTGAGACAATCTAAAAGAATCTTTTTATCAGTAAGAATTTAACTGGGTGACTCTCTGTAATGTCTTTCAGTCTCAGAAGCTAAGTATTTAAAAGTGACATTTATTCAGTAATGTTGGCATTTGTCAAGTTATTCTCTTTATTTGGGGGCATTATTTGGATAGATAAAATAGACTATCAGCCTTCAAATCATAAGCTAACATTTTCACTGAAATTGCCAATTATGGCTAGTAAATAATTAGGAATTATAAAATCTGTAACAATAAATATGTAAATCCATTGTCCCATAACAGCTAAAAACACAAAACCCTGTCCCGGAGATGTTAAGAAGCATAAGTCATATTCTCTGCTCTCAGGAATCTTAAAAATAAAGAAGACAGGCTGACTAATTAATAAACTCAATAAAATATTAATTTATGGAGTGGCATGTAACATGGTAAATCTGCAGGAAACCAGTACAGCCTTATTCTTCTGATACTATGCATATAAACCAGAAAAATGCAAACAGGACCTCTCATTCAGGGAAACTTGTTCTCCACACCACATGAAGGGAAAAACAAACTATAGGATGTGACACTATACCTACCCTGTTCTAATCACTGGAAAAAAATTGGTTTTTATACGATATCATTAATACCCAGAAAAGTTCTTTGGCGATGCTATTATGAATTCTGTTTTGTAGATGAGAAAAATAAAATAAGAGAATAAAAATAGAGAAGCATTGTCCAGTGGAAATGCAAAGTGGGCCACAAAATCAAGCAATATATGGAATTTTAAATTTTATAGTAGCCAATTTTTTTTGAAAAAGTGAAAAAATTTTATTAACTTGGGTCCTTTCTCTTTTCTTTTGGATTAGTTTCCCCAGGGCTTATAGATCTTACTGATTTTTTAAAAAAAACAGCTTCTTGTTTCGTTGTGTTCTACTGTATCTCTAGTTTCTATGTCATTGATCTCTGCTCTAATCTTGATTATGTCCCTTCTTGTGTGCTTAATTTGTTGTTGATTCTCCAGTTCTTTAGGTGTCAAGAGAGTTGGTGTATTCTGGATTTTTCAATTTTTTATTTTTATTTTTATTTATTTATTTATTTATTTTTTTGAGGGAGGCTTGGATGGCTATGTATTTCCCGCTTTGGACCACCTTTGCCATATCCCATTGGTTTTGGACTGAAGTGTCTTCATTCTCACTGGTTTCCGTGAAGTGTTTAAGTTCTTCTTTCATTTCCTGGTTGATCCAAACATTCTTAAGCAAAGTGGTCTTCAGCTTCCAAGTGTTTGAATTCCTTCCAAGTTTTTTCTTGTGGTTGGGTTCCAGTTTTAAAGCACTGTGGTCTGAGAATATGCAGGGAATAATATCAGTCTTTTGGTTGAGCCCTGATTTGTGATCCAGGATGTGGTCTATTCTGTAGTAAGTTCCATGTGGACTTGAGAAGAATGCATATTCTGTTGTTTTAGGGTGGAATGTTCTGTATATATCTATGAGGTCCATTGGTCCAATCTCTCATTCAGTGCTCTTGTTTCTTTATTGATTTTCTGATTGGATGATCTATTACTGAGAGTGGTATGTTAACATCCCTACTATTAATGTATTCATATCAGTATGACTCTTTATCTTGATTCACAGTTGTCTTATGTAGTTGGCTGCTCCCATATTGGGGGCATAAATATTTACAATTGTTAGATCTTCTTGGTGGATAAACCCTTCAAGAATGATGTAGTGTCCTTCTGTATCCCTGACTACAGTCTTTATTTTTTTATTTTTTTAAAGATTTTATTTATTTATTTGACAGAGACAGAAAGAGATCAGAAGTAGACAGAGAGGCAGGCAGAGAGAGAGGGGTAAACAGGCTCCCCGCTGAGCAGAGAGCACCAATGCAGGGCTTGATCCCAGGACCCTGAGACCATTACCCAAGCCAAAGGCAGAGGTTTAACCCACTAAGCCACCCAGGCATCCGTGACTACAGTCTTTAGTTTAAAATCTAATTTATCTGATATGAGAATTGATAACCCAGCTTCTTTTGAGGCCCATTGGTATAAAAGATGTTTCTCCATCCCTTCACTTTCAGTCTGGATATATCCTTAGGTTCAAATGGGTCTCTGCTAAAAAACATATGGACGGGTCCTGTCGTTTTATCCAGTCTGTAACCCTGTGCCATTTTATGAACGCATTTAGGCCGTTCACATTGAGAGTGATTATTGAAAATACATTTTTATTGACATCACCTTGCCTGTGAAGTCTTTGTTTCTATAGATTGTCTCTGTAAATTTCTGCTCTATATCTCTCTTAGGTTCTTTCTTCTTTATAGAACCCCCCTTAATATTTCTTGTAGTGTAGCCTTGGTGGTCACATACTCTTTTAAACCTTGCCGGTCTTGGAAGCTCTTTATCTCTGCATCCCTTTTGAATGTCAGCCTTGCTGATTAAGTATTCTTGCTTGCATGTTCTTCTCATTTAGTGTCCTGAATATGTCTTTCCAGCCCTTTCTGATTAGCTAGTTTTCTGTGGAAAAATCTGCCATTATTCTGATGGACCTTACTCTATAAATAAGTAATTTCTTCCCCCTAGCTACTTTCAAGAATTCCTGTCTAAAATTATGATTCATCAGTTTTACAATGAGGTGTCTCATGGTCTTTCTAGATTCTATGATCTTGGGAGGAAAACTTTTTTGCCTCTAGGAAATGAATGCTGGTTCTATACCTCAGATTGGGAAAATTTTCATGGAGAATTTGTTCAATTATATCTTCTAGTCTTCTTTTTTTTCTCCTCCCCCTCAGGAATCCCAATAATTATGACATTGGAACATTTCGTGGCACCATTTATTTCTGTAATTCTGTTTCCATGGCTTCTATGCTCTTTGTTCCAGGCTTCCTCCTGATACTTATTCTTCTAGAAAGTCCTCTAGATCACTAATTTTATCTTCTGCCTCTGTTACCCTAGCTTCTAGAGAATTTGATTAGTTTGGATATCATTGATAGCATTTTTAACTTCTTCCCGGGTGGCTTTCACTTCTGCCCTAATAGATTCCATGTTGTCATAATGGTTTTCTCCACCTTAGTCATTGCCTGGATAATTGTTACCCTGAATTCCCTTCCTAACATACTGTTTATGTCCATATCTAATAGCTCTGATGGAGAGGTCACAGTCTCTGAATTTTTCCTCTGTTGGGCATTCCTCCTTCTATTCATTTTGTTGAGAGGTGGTTGAGGGGATATTTGTCTGAATATATCAACCATGATCCAGGCAAGGTGCACCCTGGAATGGTTCTGATAAATCAGAAGTCAACACCAAAAAGAAAGAAAAAAGAAAAATAGGGAGAGAGAAAGAGACGGGGGGGTGGAAAAGACAAAGTGACAAAAGTAAATGAGAAGAAAAGAAAGAACCCAGCCAAAATGATAAGATTATACAATACCAGAACAAAAACAAATACACAGAAATACTGACAGAAGAAAAACATGGGAGGGTGGTTATAAATCCTCAATGTGGGCAAGGAATTTTATTTTGATTCTTTCTGGGTATATCTTGATATCTTTGTTAAAGGTCTCAACTTTTCAGACATAAAGGGAGATTAAAACTGGTTTATATATAGGGGTAGTATAGATTAAGGAAAGAGGATTACCTCAAAGTTTATATCTATATGTATATTAAATAAAATAGAAAAGACAAAGAAAAACACAGATATATGTATGAAAAAAGTTCAGGTTAAAAGGTTATTATGGAATGTGTTATATTAAACCTCTAGTTGCAATGCATACAAAACAGGTAATCATGTGAAAAAATGGGCAGAAGACAGGAACAGACACTTCTCCAATGAAGACACAAATGGCTAACAGCCACGTGAAAAAATGTTCATCATCATGAGCCATCAGAGAGATTCAAATCAAAACCATATTGAAATACCACCTTACACCAGTTAGAATGGCCAAAATCAACAAGACAGTAAACAAGTGTTGGAGAGGATGTGGAGAAAGGGGAACCCTCTTACACTGTTGGTGGGAATGCAAGTTGGTATAGCCACTGGAAAACAGTGTGGAGATCCCTTAAGAAATTAAAAATAGAGGTTCCCTATGACCCTGCAATTGCACTATTGGGTATTTATCCCAAAGATACAGATGTCATGAAAAAAGGGCGATCTGTACCCCAATCTTCATAGCAGCAATGACCACAGTCACCAAACTGTGGAAGGAACCTTCAATGGATGAATGGATAAAGAAGATATGGTCCATATATATAAAGGAGTATTATGCTTCCATCAAAAAGGAAGAATACCCAACTTTTGTATCAACATGGACAGGACTGGAGGAGATTATGCTGAGTTAAACAAGTCAAGCAAAGAGAGTCAATTATCATATGGTTTCACTTGTGGAGCATAAGGAATAACAGGGAGGACATTAGGAGTTGGAGAGGAGAAGTGAGTTGGGGGAAATTGGAGGGGGAGACAAACAATAAGAGACTGTGGACTCAGAACCAAACTATGGGTTTTGGAGGGGAAGGGGTGGGGGTTGGGTGATCCTGGTGGTGGGTATTATGGAGGGCATGTGTCACATGGAGCACAGGGTGTGGTGCATAAACAATGAATTCTCGAACACTGAATGAAAAGAAATAAAGTGAAAAAAAAGAAAAAGTGAAAAAAAGCAAGTGAAATATATAGCAAAATCCAATATGCATAATCTAAAATGTAATCATTTCAACACATAATAAATATAAAAACAGGGGTTCTTGGGTGCTCAATGGGTTAAGCCACTGCCTTCGGCTCAGGTCATGGTCTCAGGGTCCTGGGATCAAGTCCTATACTGGGCCGTCTGCTCAGCAGGGAGCCTGCTCACCCCTCTCTCTCTGCCTGCTGCTCTGCTTACTTGTGATCTTTCTCTCTCTCTCACTCTCTCTCTGTCAAATAAATAAATAAAATCTTTGAAAAAATACATAAAAACAAACTATTGCAGTATCTTACATTCTTTATGTTGTATTGTCTTTGAAATCTAACATTTATTTTACAGTTAAGTATCTCAATATGTACTAACCACATTTCAAGTGCTTAATAGCCACATAAGGTTAGAGGCTACCCCAGCTCAGACTGAGATTTTAAATAAATTGTCCAAGGTTTAGTTACTCAAGAAAAGCAGAACTAAAATTCAAACCCACAGCATGAGCTCTTAAATACTCAATCCTTAATTATAACAATCCTGTGTTGCTTAGGGAGGCATGATCCTAGATTCATAAATCTAACTTGAAATGGTCTTATTAATGCAAGATTTTTCAAAAATATTCAAGGAATTATAGGTATCTTTATTCACATAAGAAAAAATAAATGGGGGGCGCCTGAGTGGCTCAGTGGGTTAAAGCCTCTGCCTTTGGCTCAGGTCATGATCTCAGGGTCCTGGGATGGAGCCCCGCATCAGGCTCTCTGCTCAGCAGGGAGGCTGCTTCCTCCTCTCTCTCTGCCTGCCTCTCTGCCTACTTGTGATCTCTGTCTGTCAAATAAATAAATAAAATCTTTAAAAAAAAATAAAAGAAAAAATAAATGGTCTTAAAGAGGTTACATAAAATTCTGAAGGAGTCACAATTAGTAAATCATATAATAGATATTGAACCCACATCTATCTAGTTTCAAATCCCCTATTTCATCTAAATCACAACCATAAATAACTAAATTCACTGAAGAAGGAATTTATAGGAAAATCAGGCTCCCAATGGATATAATAGATGGTAATTATAAACAAAGCAGTATGTTCTTATACTCAAGTATTCTTGTATTATTTTTAAAAAGCGTCTATGTCTTTACATTCTCTTTAAATGTAAAACATAACCACTATAACTACTACAATCATCACAACAAAAAAATCCAATTGATAGCTTAACTGCCTAGAGGGCTTATGTCCTAGGTTCTCTATTGACAAGCAACAGTATGAGGTTTGTAACTAAGCTTCTAAGAGCTGTGCTTAGTATTCAGATTATATATGTGCATTAGGAATACTCTACCCAATGGACATAATGCTGCAGTAATGACACAGCCTTCTGGGAAATACTACAGGTAGCCTCAGGCAACAAGGAAATGGGAGGATACCCTAATGTTTTATCATTAATGGCCTAGAAGATTCCATGTTATGGTGTCTTGGGTTTTAAATTAAATGTCAAATATAATTTGCCATTGAAAATGTGAAGTGTGGAACTGCCCTTAGAGACTCTGAGAACTCAGTCTTCTAATTGGTGGCTGCCTAATACTGAGTGAAAATAGTTAGAGATCATTATCTGGTAAATTGTCATGCCAGTCTGCAAAAATGTGTGGATTTTTACCTCTTACACTTTGACTCTGGAGTGAATTCTTGAGGTAGTATTTAAAACATGCAGTGTTCAATACAGTATTAAATACGGTGGAACTGATAAACTCTTCCCTATGGGATCATGCCACCATCTACTTCCTGATCTCTCTGACATTAGTCTATAACATCAAGACACTTGTGCAAGAATCTGAAGCAACACATAAACCACATATAGTATTATTAATTATGAGTATAATTAATAATCTACATATATTATTAATTATTAATCCACATATAAATTAGAACTTAGGTATTTGTGGGTTTTTTTCCTGATGACAAGGGTTCATATTAATAATAGGACTAAGAATAGGATTTCCAATCCACCTAAGTATGTTAGCATTATATCTTTCTGAACTATCTGTATATTAGTGCTAATTATGAGATATGTTTAAGTCCAAGAATGCACGCTTAAATATGAAGGCATCATTTTTACTGCCGGTTTTAATTACAAATCTAAAGGAAACAAGTACAATTAAATATACCCATAAAAATAATAGATCCATTCCTATAATACTAGCCAATTTGTTGCCCCGTTAATATCACTATGTGTGGCAGTTTTTAAAACATATTAGAGTAATTCAAGCGGAAAATGGCTAAGAACAAAATTACTGGCATTTAAAGCAACATGAGTGTTAACAGCGAGTGTCACTCTCAGTGTCTGCAGCAATACCTGTTTTGCTTTGCAGCCACATTGTAAAGTTTAGTTGCCTATCTCATTAAACTCCTTGTTTCTAAGAACAATGAATCTTGTTCTGAAAGTACACTGCTTCTGAATGAAGGTAATTTAACTTTAGAAATACATAGTTGCAACATAATTTGTAAAGGAAATATTAATGTATCTAAGATTTCCTAATGCCAAGGGAGTGATTTATTTTACTTTCAGAAATATACTGCTTGGCAAATCTCCTCCTCCACAGAGCAGGTAGACACAGGTTACCCTGAAAGAATCTTTCTGGGATGTCTAATGTGTCATGGAGTAAGCCACACATGCTAAGGAACAGGCACTTGGAAGCAAACCTAAACTGAAAGAATGCCAGAACTAAGTGGACAGCCAGGAATCACTTTTTTTGTTTTCCTTTTATCCTCAACTTTCTGAATATAACAAAGACAAACTCTCATATGTGCTTTACTTCCAAAATACTGCCACATACATAATCATATTTAATCTTATGAAAAACCTTATGAAGTAGAGTATTATAATGCCACATCAGAGGTGAAAAATGTCTTATGACTTATCTAGCAGGACAGTACCTACAATAAAAGAATATTATGGTATCTGCTAGTTTTATTCAAAGATAACTTGAACTTCATACTACATCTAGTCTAAATGATAATAAATTCTAAACTAATAAGTTTGAAATTAAGTTTCATCATAATGTTATTGTCCATTGCTAAGTAAAACAACTTGATGGTGTCAGTTAAGAGGCAAATGTTTTTGTGAGACTATTCATGACATAATTTTACTGTCAAATATCCTTTGGCCAAACTAGAACAATAAGCTCAGGTCACAAACTTCTATTAAACTGAAACATTACACTTGACATAAAGGCCACGCTTTTTTATTTTCCACTTCTGGCACAAATTATGGTTGTATCATATATGGCTTTTTGATATTGGCCTCAATCCTTTAAACATTACTAACTGTTCTTTTATACTTAAACCTTAAGTTGAAAAACAAGAAGCTAGATTAGGATCAGTAAACACTTGTCAAATGCATACTATGTTGCTAACTTTCATTTGTGTCATTTAAGTATCATAAAAGATATGTAATATCTATTATTAGTAGTTATTACCTTTTATGTATATAAGGAAGCTAGGTGACAGAGTGATTAAGTTTTGAACAATATCACACAACAAACAGATTTAAAACTCACATCTGTTCTCTTAAAATCTCATATTCTTGCAATAATATTACAAATACCTCCCATGTTGTAGTTACCTTAATGAGAGTATTTAAAAACTCCCTAAAATCTCATAGGAAACGTGTATAAAATGAAAGAAGTTGTACCATACATTCTATCATTTTTCTCACTTAAAACCCCACTATTTTAATCATCAGTTAAACTTATTAATTTAGAAATTTGATCTAATATTCTCATTTTTGTAATATATTTTAAGTCTTAGATGCTTCCTCTTTTGTAAAGTGTCTAAGTAATTACACACAGTATACCTGAAGCTGAAGAATTTGCCTCGGTTACAGATTCTTTATTCTCCCATCTGAGAAAAGCTAACCAGTCCCACAAGCATTCTCCATTTCAGCATGCTTTGCCCTTGAGTGAAGTGGCCTGCTTTGATGGATGTTAGGAAAAGCAAATTCCTCAGACAAGATGTCCATAGAGGATGAAGCTTCTGTATTGGGCAAATCAAAAAGAGTAAGCAAAGCACAGAGAAATGCCTAAGAACTAATGACGGTTAACCACATACCAAGTTTTCAATACCCAAAATAAAGAAATACAATGCATGTTTGACATTAGGATTACGTTAATGTTTGGGCTATTGACAATCTGACAATAAATACATCATTAAGTGTGATCATTTATTGCAAGTCTAACTATGCCAGGCACTTTGCTGGATGCCTGGAAGCAAGTAGAGATAAGATACAGCATACCTTCAAAGAGTTTGCAAATTTAGATCAGGAGACAAATTCATCTTTGCTAAACTAGTATATGTGAGAACTGGGATATAAACAAAGTGCTACAAAAGCACAAAAAACTATTAAAGGAAAAATGTTTGAAAGATACTGGACTTGAAATATAGAGAAGAAATTTTCAGATTAAGGAAATCTAAAGGAAGTTTAATCATGGGAAGGAGCATGGACAAAGAAGAAGCATTGTAAGCTTGAAAAAGGCGAGTAACACTAGCTATAAGCAATCTGAACATGCAACTGTGTCCATCTTGCTTACTATTAAATAAGTACTTCCTACCTCAGAAACCTACCATGTGATAGATGCTCAGGTGCTCAATAAACAATAAATGAAAGTTGAGAGTGTCTATAGGAGATATAGAAGGTTAGTCTCAAAAGGCACATTATAGCTAATTTGGAAGGATCTTAAAAAGCATTTAAAACAGTATGCATTTTATTCTGTAACCTATGGGGTGCCAGTAATCTAATTTAAAAAGAAATAATCAGTTTTGCTTTTAGTAAAAACAATGTCTATTTATGTGTAGTACCATGTCAGGGTCTCACTACCTTCTTAAGCCTTTACCCTTCATCTGCTTATAGAGGCTACCTGATCTCATCTGAAAAGTTCTGTCAATTCCATGTTCCAGGAATAATTCTGTCCTTAAAGTGATAATTTAAGGGGACTCCTGGATGCCTCAGTTGGTTGAGCAACTGCCTTCAGCTCAGGGCATGATCCAGGAGTCCCAGGATGGAGTCTTGCATCAGGATCCATGCTCAGCAGGGGGTCTTCTTCTCCCTCCAACCTTCCCCCTTTCATGCTTGCTTTCTCTCCTTCTCTCTCTCTCTCTCTCTCAAATAAATAAATAAAATCCTAAAAACAAAACAAAACAAACAAACAAAACAAACAAACAAAAAACCTGATGATTTAAGGATCACAAATTAACAATGAAATACTTACCAACTGAATTCACTTGATGTGCACTGGATATATGTCTGCACCTTCCAATAGTGCAGAATTTCCATTGAACTTTTATATAACATTATTATATTTTATGTAATGTAATTGTCTATCTGCTAAAGCATGAATTTATTGAAGAAAAGTTCATATTTTGTTTACACTTCTACCTTAGCACCTAGTAAGGTCACTGGTGCATTGTTGATGATTAATGAATGTTTACTAAAGAGTTTCATTTGGACCATCCAGAAATAAGATTCTAGACTGAATCGGAAATGCAAGGGGAATTTAATATGTGGAAAGACAGAGAGTTAGGGCACAATGGAGTAGGTCCTTGGACCACAATGCAGCTGTGACTTGAAAAGAAGAAAGTAGTGAGATTGAACAAGGAGATCTTCAGAGAGATCCTTGATAGGATCAAGTCTAGGTTAGAGTTTCTCAACATCAACACTATTGAATTTTGGGCCCAAAATCTGTTTGTTGCAGAGGGCTATCCCATGAATTTTATACTGTTTGCCAGCTTACCTGACCTTGCCACTACACACTAGGAGCATACCCCCTACCTGTGACAATGAAAAATATCTCCTGGATATTTCAAAATGTCACTTGGGGGACATGGTTACCTCTGGTTAAGAGCCAGTGGTCTTGGCCAACCCAGTGTATACTCCCAGAGCAAAGATTATCCATTAGAGGAGTTTCTCATTAAGCAGAAATTACAGGGGCTTTATAGTTCCACCATGCTTAGTCTTTGGGTAAGGACATCCTGGGAGGCCCATGGCCTCAGCTCAAATACTGAGCCAGATTTTAAAAGTGTTCTCTTCTAAAAGCTGTCAGCTAACTTCTCTACTTGAAGTTGAACAGAAAATTATTTCTTGAAAGGAGCATATCTACATGACTGCCACAGAAAGCCCAATAGATTCTCCTTTGCAATTAATGGCCTCATGTATGACATGTCCAATAGGCTCTGTTGTTGTTGTTGTTGTTGTTATTTCTATGAAACTTGTCCAGAACTGGAAATCTTTGTTTTGTTACATATTCCAGGAATAGCACTCTTTTTGTTTGGAATTTCCCCTGCAACTTCAGCTTGTTCTCTTTACTGGATTGCAGCCTCACTTTGAGTCAACAAAACCATATATCTCTGCGTTCCAAAGTTGAAATATATACTTCCTAGACTTTGGAAATAAAGTCAATCCTTCAATTGGACAACAGCAAAAGAAGAGAGGCCTGTAGTCTCCATTTGTTTTATACAGTAGATTTAGGTCACTGCTCAATTTACGGTGGTCATCTATTTCTTGGACCTTCTATTTTCATGATATGCTTCTGGAGGTCATTCAAGTTATCTTTCAAGTGGGTCTTCTTGATGGATGGTCAAGCTGAGTATCACATCTATTTGCACTTCTAATATCAAAATCAGTTAGATTCTAAATTTGCTAGACTTCCTTTCCCAATCTGGTATGACATTTCTCAGAAACTCTGAGGATTTTAAAAATTATATATTATTCACAATGGTGTAAAATAATATATATCTATTCAGTGCTGCTTTACTGGATACAATATAAGTGAAAAAGACAGAATATCAGATTCTTAAACTTTCCAAAAATATTCTGAGATCATCACTATTAAAATAAGAATATTTAAAGACATATAAATTAAGTGTGCTATTTATACGGTATAGCATTATTGCCGTGTATTATATAAGTACTGTTCTGAGACTATAATAAAACTGTTACCTGCTTGTGGAGATGGGTTGGGGGTTGGAAAAATGAAGAGCTTGCTTTTTTTTTTTTAGATTTATTTATTTATTTATTTATTTATTATTGGAGGGGGGGAGGGAATGGATTAGGGAGGGGCAGAGGGAGAGAGAGAATTTCAAGCTGACTCCTGGCTGAGTGCAGAGCTCAATGTGAGTCTCAATCTTAGACCCTGAGATCATGACCTAAGCCAAAATCAAAAGTTGGATGCTCAACTGACTGAGCCACCCAACTGCCCCTCCATAGTTTACTTTTTAAACAACAGAAGCAGTATAATTAAATGGATGTTATCAACAGCCTTGTATTTATAAAGCACATATCTAATCTAACTTTGAGGGATGATACTACTCTTTAAGAAGCAGTTTGCAGGGTGCTTGGGTGGCTCAGTGGGTTAAAGCCTCTGCCTTCGGCTCAGGTCATGATCTCAGGGTCCTGGAATAGAGTCCCACATCGGGCTCTCTGCTCAGCAGGGAGCCTGCTTCCTCCTCTCCCTCTGCCTGCCTCTCTGCCTACTTGTAAATCTGTCTGTCCAATAAATAAATAAAATCTTAAAAAAAAAAGAAGCAGTTTGCATAAGCATAGGAGAAATGAAATAGGTATAACTTGTTTAACTTACCAATTAGCATACTTTTAATTCTCACAACATATTTAATGTGAATGGTATTAGCCACATTTCTCCAGAGAAACAGAACCAATAGAAGACACATACACAGTGAAAGAGAGAGATTATAACGAACTGGCTCACATGATTATGGAGGCTAAGAAATCCCAACATCTGCAGTCAGCAAGCTAGAGACTTAGGAAACCTGGTGGGGCATTTCCAGTCCAAATCTGAAGGCCTGAGAATCAGCAAAGCTGAAGGCATAGTCTGAAAGTCTGAAAACCAGCAAGACTGAAACTAATGAAGACTCATCTCATGTTTCTGTGTGAGTCAAAAGGCAAGAAAAAATGATATCTTTGTTTGATGGCAGTTAGAAAGAATTTTCTCCTACTTGTGGGAGTGTCAGACTTATTTTTCATTCAGGCCTTCAAATGATTAATGAGGCTCATTCACATTAGGAAAAAAATCTTTTACTCAAGTCTACTGATTCAAATGTTAATGTTATCCAGATGCAACCTCACAGACATACTGGGAATAATATTTGACCAAATATTTTGGTACCCTATGGCCTCAGTAAATTGCCATACAAAATTAATCATTATGACCATCAAATACTATCCTAGTTAATTTCTCTACATAACTTGGCATTGTCACAAAGGACTTTAAAGATGGTGAGTTTATTCCTATTTTTGAACAAGACAATTGAAGCTTAGTTAGCTTATGTGAATTGCTTCAGCTTCCACAGATCGTGTGTTACTGAACTAGAATTCAAACTCAAAATCATCAACTTTAACTATGAATCTATGTTCTTCTAATAAATAATAGGTTGATCTTTCATTAATTTTTTTCTTTTATTAAAATAATAATAATAATTTGACTTCCAGTGCCAAACAAGTTGTCATAGACTTCCTTTTCCCTTTATCATTCCTCTAAATACAAGTAAATACCTGAAAATAATTCAACAGGCAGTCATAAAAGGATCCTGGCATCTAGAAAGAAGAAAGTGAATTAGCTGAGGACCTTAGAGTTTGAGAATATGCTGCAATGAGTTCCCAAGGATTTCTTTTTAGCTCCAGTATATCCTGGGCTGGAAGCCAGAGAGGCATGCTACCTAAACACCAATTGCCATAAAAACAAACGAATGAAGGAAGGAAGGAAAAGAAAGAAAGAAAGGCAAGAGAGAGAGAAAGAGGGGAGGAAAAGAAGGAAGGAAAGGGAAAATAAAGGAAAAGAGGAAGGAAGGATAAGAAAGGAAGAGAAAAAGAAAGAAAGAAAGAAAGAAAGAAAGAAAGAAAGAAAGAAAGGCAAGCAAGAGAGAGAGAAAGAAAGGCAAGCAAGAGAGAGAGAAAGAGGGGAGGAAAGGAAGGAAGGAAAGGGAAAATAAAGGAAAAGAGGAAGGAAGGAAGGAGGGGAGGGAGAGAGGGGAAAAGAAAAGCCCATTCCTTCCAGTTTAAGGATCTGGAAAGAGGAGGCCTAACAGACATCTAATGAAGAGTCCTGAATTTTATTCCACATCAAGGCAGGTGTTAAGCCTTTTTGTCTACAATAGCAATGTTAATAGAATCTCTTTCCTCCCAGCCCTCCATCCAGTGGGATAAGAAAATACATTTCCATTGTTTCAGGGCCCACTGCCCAGCACCAAAGAGTGATCTTAGCTTCGGGTCTATAAGCCAACCCCTACCCTGATAGCAGAAAGTAAATCAATGGCATCTAGCAGCCTAGGGAAACACCTTTCATTTTTGCAAATAGCAGTAGCAAAGATAAAGAAAGGAGGAACACTATTAATAGCAGGATGATGTAGGAAACCAGAATAATATTGTAAGGAGTCTAAAAATGAAATTGCCTTTGGAAATACAGTCAGTCCATAAAAGTTGACAAAGCCCTACCCATATACTTAACCTAAAGAGAAACCTGCTAGCTAAAACAGAAGATTTAAATCAGATCAAGAGTGTTAAGAAAGAATACTCAAATGTCCAGAATATAACTGAAAATCACTTACCATATCAAGAACTATCACAATCTGAACACGAAAAGACCTTGACTGATGTCTATACAGACATGATTCAGTTGTTGAAATTCTCTGACAAGGAAAAGTCAATGATCATAAAAAATGATTTAATAAATAATGATGAATTCTCTTGAAATGAAAAAAAAATAGTATATCTCATCAAAGAAATAGAAGCTATAAAAAAATATCTAACTGGGAATTCCAGAATAATCAAAATGAAAGAAACTCACTGGATGGACTCAATAGTACAAAGGAGATGACAAAGCATAGAATCTGTGAACTTGGGGATAGACCAATAGAATTCATTGAATCTAGAGAAAACATCCTGAAAGAAAAAAAGAAAAAGAAAAGAACACAGCCTTGGGGATCTGTGCAACAATAACAAACTATCTAGTATTTGTATCATCTGAGTTACAGAAGGACAGTTGAAAGAGTGTAGGACTAAAAAGTATTCAAACAGGTAATGGCTGAAAAATATCTCAAATTTGACAAAAAGCATAAACCTTAGACTGAAGAAGCTGAATGAACCTCCAATAGGTAAAACCTGAAGAAATCCATGGCAAGGCACAAGTATTTTTTTTTAATTAAAGAAAAAGAGATAATATAAGGAGAAACTAGAAACTAGAAATACATTACCTATAGGGGAACCCCAACTCAAAATTTCCTGTCTGAAACCATGGAAGAAGTGGCAAAAGATCTCTCAAGAACAAAACAAAACAGGAGGAAAAAAAGCAACTGAAACACTGTGAATCTACAAGCTCTATATCCATAAAAACTAACTATTAAGAATGGAAGGAAATAAAAAGTCATTCTCAAAGTAAACTAAGAGAATCTGAAACCATGATATATACTCTAAAAAAATGGATAAAATTCCCTCCATACACAGAAAATGCAGCAGAAAGATTGGAACTTCAGTAAAGAAAACATTCTATGAGTTGGTAAAATAAGAGTAGACCTAATTTTTATTTTTCCCATGAGTTTCTTAAATCATATTTGATATTTAAATTAAAAAATATAACAATATTTTATATTGGTTCTCAATATATTTGGAAAAATATTAAGATAATCATATATAAAAGAAGGAGAGTTAAGGTGCTTAAACAGAAATAAGATTTTAATATTTCATTATAGTGATAAAATATTATACCACTAGTAAGAAACATAGCAAATATGAATATTGTAATAGCTACATCAATTCATAAGCAAATGATATGAATAAATATACTCAAAAACACTATACATAAATAAAATTGGAATAAATAAAATCAAGTGAAAATAAATTTTTAAATGAAGTAAAAGTTATTTTAATAATTCACAATAAGGCAAGGCAATCAGATGAATGCAGAATAGAAAAGACAATCAGAAAACAGAAAATAAAATGACAACCTTAGGCCATAACATATTAATAATTATTTTAAATAAAATCTAAATTCACCATTTAAAACATAAAGATTAGCAGAGTTGACTTAAAAAAAAATGATACAACCATATGTTGTCCACAAGCAACCTACTTCAAACATGACATAGATAGGTTAAAAGTAAAAGTATGAAAATAGACATATAATGCAAATGTTAATCAAAAAACGTAAGGGTGATAAATTAATATTGCATGATATATACTACATAACAAATAAAATTACGAGGAACAAAACGGGATATTACTTAATGTTAAAAGACCAATCTACCACAAATACATTATAATTCTAAGTATGGTTACAACAAACAAGAGACTCAAATATATGAAATAAACATTAGTGAAAATAAAAGAAAAAATAGAATAATGCACCATTTTAACGGGATTCTGACATTCCACTCTCAGCAAATATATAGAAGAATTGAAAAGAATGATCAACTAACACAACCTAATTAACATTTTAGAATATTTCAACCAACAACAGCAGATTTATATTCTTTTCAGATGTCCATGGAACATTCATTAAGATAGACAATATCCTGCATCATAAAGTTAACTTCCTTAAATTTAAAGAATTTAAATAATACAGAGAGTCTGTCTGATGTATAATAGAGTTAGACTAGAAATCAATGCAGAAAGGCAACAGGAAAATCTTGAAATACTTGAAAATTAACTAATGCACTTATAAATAATCTATATGTCAAAGAAGTCTCAAAGGCACTAAAAATATGTAAAAGGCATATTGAGAGGGAAATCTATGGCAATGTACTTTACATTAGGAAAAAAATCTTATAGCAATAATCTAAGTTCTTTGGTCACAAATCTAGGAAAAATAAGAAGATAAAACTTAAAGCAAACAAAAGGAAGGAAAGAATAAAAATGAGCTAAATAAAGAAAACTGAAAACAGGAAAACAAAAGCATTGATACAACAACAACAAAAAGTTGATTCCTAAATGAATGAATGAATGCATAAGTAAATAAATAAACAAAACAATAAAAATAAAATTTAAAAAGTGACACACTTTTTGTAAGACTGAGATTAAAAGAGATGGCACAATTCACTAATATCAGGAACAAAATAGGAGATATCTCAACAGATCCAATAGCAATTAAGAGATTAATAATAGAATACTATGAACAACTTCACACTTGTAAATTGGACAAATAGAAAATGTACCAATTTCTCAAAAACCAAAAACTACCAAACAAACCACAACCAATGTGAAATTGAAAACTGAACTGGTGCTACAACTATTAAAGAAATTGAATTTTTGTATTATGGAGGGCACGTATTGCATGGAGCACTGAATGTGGTTCATAAACAATGAATTTTGGAACACTGATAAAAAATAAAATAAAAAAAAGTAATCGAATTTGTAATTAAAATCCTCCCAAATAAATCTTCTGGTCAAGATTGTTTCACCATGAGGTTTTATCAAACATTTGCAAAATCAATACTCATCTTGAAAAATCATTTACAGAAAGCAGAAAAGGAGGGAGTCCTTCCCATCTTATTATTTGAGATTAGTATTACATTAACACAGAATCAAAGGATTAAAAAACCCAAACAAAAGAAAATGAAGCCAGTGCCTCTCATAAAAATGTAAAAATTCTCAATTAAATATTATCAAATTGAATAGAACAATGTATAAAAAGAATTATACATATAGCCAAGTGACATTGATTCCAGGTATACAAAGTTGGTTCAACACTCTAAACAATGCAAATCACTTTATCAACAAGATAAGAAGAAAATCTGTGTGATCATATCAATTGATTTGACTACATATAATATACATTCATTGTAAAAGTTCTAACCATCGTAGGAATAGAGGGAAATTCATGTTCACTTGATAAAGAGCATTAATAACAAAAGCAACTATTATCTAACATTCTTTTTTAAAGATTTTATTTATTTATTTTACAGAGAACACAAGTAGGCAGAGAGGTAGACAGAAAGCAAGGAGGAAGCAGGCTCTCTGCTAAGCAGAGAGCCCAATGCGGGACTCGATTCCAGGATCCTGGGATCATGACCTGAGCCAAACTCAGAGACTTAACCCACTTTGCCACCCAGATGTCCCTAACATCATTTTTACTGGTGAAAAACTGAAAGCTTTCCCCCTAAGTTCAGGAATAAGGAAAGGATGTTTGCTTTCACTATTCTTATTCAGCAGGGTACTGTAAATCCTAGCAACTGTAATAAAACAATAAGAAAGTGAAAAAAAGGAGTACAAATTGGGAAGAAATAAACAAACTGTCCCATTCACAAATAACACGATTGTGTTTGTAGCAAATCCCCAAAGTGTACTCCTCCCAAAATTCCTAGAATTAAAGAGTGAGTACATCAAGGTCACAGGAATAAGATCAATATATAGGCATTAATTACATTACTATATACTAAAAATGAATATGTAGAAAGCAAAATTAGAAACAAGACCATTTACAGTGGCTAAAAAGTGAAATAATTAGAAATCTAACAATAAATGTTAGGATTTGTATGCTGGAAATTTTGTCATGTGATGAAAAACATGAAAGAAGAAAACATAAAGAAAAGAGATATACCATGATCACTGACAGGAAGGATCAACATAGTAAAAATGTCAATTCTCCCCAAATGGATCTATGGGTTTCAGATAATCTCTATCACAGTTCCATAAGATTTTCTTTCAGAGATAGACAAGCTTGTTCCAAAAGTTATTTAGCTAGAATTAGCTAAAACAACTTTGAAAAAGAATAAAGTGAAAAAAAAAGAAGAAAACAAAAAAGAATAAAGTGAGAATAATAACTCTTCCCAACAGTAAAGTTTATTATAGCTATAGTAATTAATACAGTGTGGTATTCGCCAAAGAATAAGAAACATAGATCAAGGGAACAGAAATATAATACAGAAATAGACCCACAGAAATATGTCCAACAGTTTTTTTTGAGGAATATGTTAAAGCAGTTAGTTCAATGAGGAATAATCTTTTCTCATTGAAAAGATTGGTACAGGAACAAATGAACGTACTTTGGAATTTAGGATTAGATGAAGAGTCCTTAGACATGAAACTAAAAGCACAACATACCCTGCCCCAGAACAAAAGGGAAAAATGGTCAATCAAACCTCATTTAAGTGGTTTCTGTCTGTAGGAGGCCCTGTTAAGAAGATGAAAAGGCAAATTTCAGACTAGGATAAATATTCACACCATACATCTGACAAAAGTGCTGTATCTAGTACTTATAAAAAAAACTTTTAAAGCTAAACAATAAAATTATAGACAAACTAATTAGAAAATTAGTGAAACATACAGAAGGACATTTCACAAAGGAGGATACACAGATGGAAAATAAGCATATAAAAAGATCTTCAAAATCTTTACCCATTAAAGAAATGAAAATTAAAACCATAATGGTATCATTATACATCTATCAGAATGGCTAAAATTAAACATAATAATATTAATAATATGATAACACCTAAAGTTGGTAAGGATGCAGAAAAATGGAATGCTCAGCATTTTCAGAAATATTTTAAAATGGTATAATCATTCTAGAATGCTATTTTGATAGTTAGAAACAACAATAACAACTAAATGCATTTACCAGATCACTAAACAATTCTATTCTTTCACATCTATCTCGGAGAAATGAAAAAGATATACCCACTTAAAAACCTGTTCAAAAAATGTTTATCGTAGTATTACCTACAAACTCAAAAACTAGAAATGACCCAAATGTATTTCAATGAGTAAATAGTTAAACCAATTATGATAAATTCAAACCATGGATTAAACACAAAAGTGAAAAGAAATACATGCAACTAAGATGAACCTCAGGGGAAGCATATTGAATGATAAGTCATGTCAAATGGTTACATGCTCCATGATTCTATTTACGTGACATTTTAAAAATAATATAATTATGGAGATGGAAAACAGATTAGTGGTTTCTGAGGATTATGCTTCTGGAGACATAGTGGAAGAGACAATACAAGGTAGTATGAGGAAGTCTTATTCCTCATGGGAATAAGGAATTCCATTCCTCATGGGATGGAACAGTTTTGCATCTTGACTGGGGTAGTAGTTACATGAAGTTACGTGTGTGATAAAACTGAATAGAACTACACACACACACACAAGTAAAGATACACAAACATACAAATGAGAGCATGTAAAGTGATGAAAACTGAATAAATTCTAGATTATACCAACACCAAGTTCATAGTTTTCACACTACTCTGTAACTATGTAAGATGCGAACATTGGAAGAGGTGAGGTAAAAGTTGCCCAGGACCTTCTTGTATGTGTGTGTGTGTGTGTAAAGCAACTACCTGTGAACATATAACTATTTCTTTTTTTTAATTTTTTTTTATTTTTATTTATTTATTTGACAGAGAGATCACAGGTAGGCAGAGAGAGAGGAGGAAGCAGGCTCCCTGCTGAGCAGAGAGCCCAATGCGGGGCTCAATCCCAAGACCCTGAGATCATGACCAGAGCCAAAGGCAGAGGCTTTAACTCACTGAGCCACCCAGGTGTCCCACATATAACTATTTCAAAATAAATAATGTATATAAATCAATTGTAATATATGATATGCTACTTACTTTAGATTATGAAATCAACAATCTGTTTAATTTTTCCCTTTCCTAATTTCTTCACTTCATTCAGATGAAAACTCAATTTAAGGATGTTTTCTTCAAACAATGAAGTGGTATCCTACTGACTAGTTAAAAGGTAAAAAATAATAGGTGTGCCTGACTGACTCAATTGGTTAAGCATCTGCCTTTGGCTCAGATCATAATCTAAGGATCTTGGAATCAAGCCCCACATTGGGCTCTCGGCTCAGTGGAGAGCCTGCTTCTCCCTCTCCCTCTGTCACTCCCCCTGATTGTGCTCTCATGTTTTTTCTCTCTCTGTCAATTAAATAAATAAAATATTTAAGAAAGAGGTAAATGAATGAATGAATGAATGAATGAATGAATGAATAGTTTGACTTAATGCATCTTAAGGATTTGGAATAGCCTAGAATAGTTACAAATGTCTTAAAGAAAAACTAAGGCTAGCAAATTAGTTTCATAAAAAAGTTACAGTTATATAACCTGTTCTTATACTTTCCAATTCCCTCAGTTACCAGATTTCAGTAACCCATTTTTACTCATTTGACTAAAATTGAAATGATGCTGGGCTTTGGACTTCTGTCAGATGGAGTCTGTTCTTGATCTCATAGTCCTGGCAGGTTCTAGGCACATTTATAAATTTTCATCTGAAATATTTGGTGGTGAATAGTAGAATTAATTGAAGTATATCCTCTCCTTGATAACTTACCCATATTTGCAACTCTGTGAACTGTGCTGAATGCTTGATTCTGAAATATGAAACTGGAAATTAAGAAATTTCAATATTATTTAACTATTTAACAATGTAGGGAAATTATAATACCCATTTTGAATTCTTAGACTTTTTAATCTCTGTTATTTCAAATAACAACAAAACCAGATATGTTGCTGAGAGTTAAGAGAGTCTGGTGTCACCATGATACAGATTGAAGAAGCAAAAGAGAGGAGAAGGTTTTCAGGCACATAGGTTTACCTAGAATTTAGGTTTTATTTCTTTCTTTTCTTTTCTCTTTTCTTTCTTTTTTACTGGTTTCTATTGATTTGATCATATTACTTTACCACAGTTATTATGTGGGAAAAAAATCAATAGTAGTCATTTGGATTAAAGTTTAAGGTATAAAAAACATCCATTGCACATCCCTGTACTCTCTCCTTTTCATTTATTATTTCTTTAGTACCCCTTTGTCAACAACATAGAAGATTGCACTTACAGATCCTTGTCATATTGCTAACAAAATTCCACCAAAGGAGCTACTTGATATTTTATAACAACACTATATATTTATATAGGCATGTTCTCAAGTTTTTGTCTGTTTCTTTGCTTGATATAGTACATTTTATTCATTTATCAGCCCTGTTTTCCTGGTCGTTAGCAAATATAAATATTTCAGGCAAAGGGTTTATTTAATATGGAAATGAAGAATAAAGATGTTTATGATTCCTGAGGGAATTGGTATGAGCTATTTCAAACATTGCCTTGGAATTATCTACACTTCCGAGTTTAACCATGTGCCTAGAACAAGACAATGTTTAAATGCAATTTAATCCTATAGTATTATTAGATAATAATGAAGATAATGATTCAAATTGACAATTTTCTGAGGAGATATAGATTAAATTTTAAGTAAGTCATGAAAAACATAACTTACCCAAGACTCTAATTTTAACTGTCTTCAAAAGATTCTGGACTTCTAGTGAAAATGGCAGAGTAGGAGAATGCTGGGCTCACCTTGTTCTATGGATACAACTAGATAGTACTCACATTAAGGTAAATAACCCAGAAAATGACCTGAAGACTGACAGAATAAGCTCACAACTAAATGTAGAGAAGAGGACATAGCAAAGAGGGTGGGAAGCATGGAGACATGGTCAGGTACTAAACAGACTCTTGGGACTGTCCATAGGAGACAGGACACCAAAGACATAGAGAGGAGAGAGAAACAGCCCTCCACACCAAGAAAACTGTTCAGGGAAGACAAATGTCCACAATGTTTGGGTTTGGAAACCAGAGGAACTGAATTTTGTGAGTTCTTACAACCAGCAGGACTTAAAATGGGGAATTAAAAAAAAAATCAACTAGCTTGGCTTTGAGAAAGCTATAAAGGAAACTGAGTCCCTCTTCTTAAAAATATAGCAAGACAAATAGTCCACAGTGATACAGCACAGAAACAGCAGTTTGAAAGATGTCTGTGGCATACAAGAGGGAGAATTACTTACTAATCTCAGAGAATTTTCTGAGGGGTAGAAACTCCAGAGGAACTCCTCTAGGAATAAAGGAACTGGTGGGCCCCATTTCCCACTTCTGCCTCTTAGTGTAAACAGAGGATCACTATGGAACTCTCTACCTAACTTGTTAGGACTGCTGCCCTTCCCACCCCCCTACAATGTGCTTCCACCCATCCATCCCTTTGGACAGCTTACCTCAGTCCCAGTGCTATAAAGCTGTTCACACAGAGGATAGGGGCATGCAAAAGTTGCTGGCACCACCACCCTACTGTACTACCCTGCCCAGCTGTGCTTTGGGGGATCTTTCCTCTCCAATAGGTTCCTGGTCAGAGCCCATACAAGAAAGTGCCACAAGGTTTTCAGTATAAAAGCCACCTCCATGATGGCCAGCACCACCCCAAAGTGACTCTCCCAGAGGGAGGGAATGATAATCACACCCAGCAGTCTAACAGAGACCTAGAAATGGGCTGGAGGCAGACAATTGATCTGACTACAGGCACCACATACCAAGGAAAAGTTCTCAAGGATAACACAGGGAAGTTGCCCTGTAATTTGCTGCTACTGTGTCTCTGGTCTGACCCAGCTCAATATCCAGGTTCCCTAGACCAGCTGACTAAACCACAGTGACCAAATGCTGCCCACAACAGATAAAGGGAACTTCTACAAACAACGAGAGTAAAGGGCTAACCATAACAGCAGGGTGCATGCTTTTTCTATTAAACAGGGGACACTGAATGACAGAGCTACATGACCTCTTCTTCATAAGGCCATTGCATTCAATTGCAGGAGACAAAGGTGTCCTTCTTAACAAAGAGAAACAAACACAAAGAGTTAGACAAAATAAGGAAACAGAGGAATATGTCCCAAATGAAAGAACAGGACAAAATTACAGCAAGAAGGCTAAGTGAAATGGAGATGAGTAATATGCCTGATAAAGAATTTAAAGTAGGGGCGCCTGGGTGGCTCAGTGGGTTAAAGCCTCTGCCTTCAGCTCAGGTCATGATCTCGGGGTCCTGGGATCGAGCCCCGTGTCGGGCTCTCTGCTTAGCAGGAAGCCTGCTTCCTCCTCTCTCTCTCTGTCTGCCTCTCTGTCCACTTGTGATTTCTGTCTGTCAAATAAATAAATAAAATCTTAAAAAAAAAAAAAAAGAATTTAAAGTAATGATCACAAAGATACACACTAGACTTGAGAAAAGACTGGAGGTCATCAGTGAGATCCTTAACAGTGAAAGAGACAAGGGCCAATCAGAGATAAAAAACACAATAAATGAAATTAAAAATTCCTAGATGGTACAAATAGTAGACTAGACAAAGCAGAATAATGAATCAGTGACCTGGAAGAGAGAGTAATGGAACACTAACAAGCTGAGCAGGTGAGAGAAAAAAATGCAAAATGAGAATAGGGAACTTAGGGAACTCAGTGACACCATTAAGCATAATAACACTCATATTATGAAGAGCCCAGAAGGAGAAGAAGAAAAAAAAAGAAGCAGAATATTTATTTGATGAAATAATAGCTAAGCACTTCCTAAATCTGAGAAAAGAAACAGAAATCCAGATCCAGGAGGCACAGAGATCCCCCAATAAAATCAACCCAAGGAGGTCCACACCAAAATGCAAAGTAGTTAAAATTGAAAAAAAAAATAGTGATAAGGAGAGAATTTAAAATATTTTATTTATTTATTTGAAATGGGGATAGGGACAGAGGTAGATGAGGGAGAGAATCTCAAGAAGATTCTGCACTGAACATGGAACCCAACATGGGGCTTGATCTCACAACAAGGAGATCATTACCTAAGTTGAAATCAAGGGTCAGATACTTAAATGACTGAGCCACCCAGGAAATGCAGGAGAGAATTTTAAAACCAGCAAGAGAAAAGAAAGCAATTCCATACAAGGGAAACCTCATAAGGCTATCAGTAGATTTCTGGAGAACTTTGCAGGCTAGAGGAGAATGGTGTGGTATATCCAAAGTGCTGAAAAGAAAAAATCTGCAGCCAAGAAAAGTCTATCCAGCAAGGCTACCATTCAGAATAGGAGATAAAAAGAATTTCCCAAAGAAAAACTAAAAGAGTTTATGACCAAGAAACCAGCCCTATAAGAAATGTTAAAGGGGACTCTGAGTGGAAGGGAAACACTATAAGCAAAAGTAAGGAAATTAAGAAACACATGAGCTGTAGAAATAAGTATAGCTACAAAAAATTAGTCAAGGGACTCAAAATAAAAGAATGTAAAATATTACACCATATTCCAAAAACATGTGAAACAGAGGAGTAAAGAATGTTTTCAAACTTGAGGGGCCCTCAACCTTACATAAACTCATATAAGCAGAAGATAAACTGAATAGTAACCAAAAATCAAAAACTAGTAATACGTAGGCCAAAAAACAAAGATAAATAAATCAAAGTATATCATTTAAAAAAAGCCAATTTGTGTAAGAGAAGAGAGTGAGAGAAGAACTACAAAAAGAACCACAAAATATGTAATGAAATGACAATAAATGCATACCTATCAATAATTACTCTGAATGTAAATGGACTAAATGTTCCAATCAAAAGATATAAATAGGGTAACACATGATAGATTCAAACAAACAAACATAAAACAAAAGACCCATGTACATAGTGCTTAAAAAAGAGATATATTTCAGACCTACAGACACCTGCACACTGAAAGTGAAGGGATGAAGAAAGGCTTATAATGTATATAGATGTGAAAAGAAACTTGGAGTAGCAACATTTATATCAGATGAAACAGACTTTAAAACAAAGACTGTAACAAGAGACAAAGAAGAGCACTATATAAGTACACTATATAATCATTCAGAGGGCAATCTAGTAAGATAGATATAACAATTATAAATATTTATGCACACATTACAGGAGCACCCAAATACTTAAAGCAACTAATAACTAACATAAAAGAAATAGTCAACAATAATATGATAAAAAAGGGGATTTTTGTACCCCACTTGCATCAATAGATCACCCAAACAGAAAATCAACAAGGAAAGAGTGACTTTGAATAACATACTGAAATAGATGGACTTAACTGATATATTCAAAACATTCTATCTTAAAACAGCAGAATACAGATTTTTTTTCAAGTTTGAATGGAACATTCTCCAGCGAAGTTCTTATATTAGGCAACAAATAAGTCTCAACAAATTAAAAAAGATCAAAGTCATTCCATGCATCTTTTCTGACCACAATGTCAAGAAACCATAAATCAACCAAAAGAAAAAGTCTGGAAAGAGCACAAATGCATGGAAGTTAAATAAGAAACTCCTAAACAATAAATGGTTCAACCAAGAATTTAAGAAATCAAGAGGAAATTAAAAAATACATGGAGACAAATGAAGATGAAAGCACAATAGTCTCTAAAGCTTGGGATGTAGCAAAAGGGATTCTAAGGGGGAAATTTATAGCAATACAGTCCTACCTCCAGAAGCAAGAAATAGCTCAAATAAAAAATTACACCTAAAGGATCTAGGAAAAAGAACAACAAATAAAACCCCAAACTGGTATAAGAAACAATATAATAAAGATTAGAGCATATGTAAAACAAATAGAAACTAAAACAACAACAATAACAAAAAACAGGGGTGCATGGGTGGCTCAGTAGATTAAGTGTCTGAATTCAGTTCAGATCATGATTTCAGGATCCTGGGATCAAGCCCCATATCTTCTTCTTCTGCCTCTCCCCATGTTCGTGATCGCTCTCTCTCTCTCTCTCAAATAAACAAATAAAATCTTTGAAAAAAAGTAGTCAAAGCAAAACAAAAAAACAAACAAGACAAACAAGCCAAGAAAAACAATAGAACATTCAATGAAACCAGGAGCTGATACTTTGAAAAGAATCAACAAAATTAAAAACCTTTAACCAGACTTATCAAGAGACAGAGAGAGAAAGAGAAAGGACTGAAGTAAACAAAATCTGAAATGAAAGGGGAGAAATAACTGACACCAGAAAAATACAAAGGATTATAGGAGAATATTATGAAAAGTTATATGCCAACAAACTGGAACAAACTAGAAGAAATGGATAAATTTCTAGAGTCATGTAGCCTCCCAAAATAGAATCAGGAAGAAGCAGAAAATTTGAACAGACCAATTACTGACAATAAAATTGAATGTGTAATAAAAAAAATTAAAAAAAAAACAAAACTGTAGGCCACTATCTCTGATGAACATAGATGTAAATTCCTCAACAAAATATTAGCAAACCATATCCAACAATACGTTAGAAAAATCATTCACCACTATCAAGTGGGATTTAGTCCCAGGATGCAAAGGTGGTTCACTATTTCAAATCAATTAGTATGATACCTCTCAACAATAAGATAAAGGATAAAAACAGCAGAGTTATTTCAGTAGAGCAGAAAAAACATTGGACAAAGTATACATTCAGAATGAAAAGCCCTCAACAAAGTAGGGTTAGAGGATATACGCCTTAACATAATGAAGACCTTATATAAAACTCTATAGCTGACATTATATGCAATGGCACAAAAATGAGTTTTTCCCCTATGGTCAGGAACAAGACAGGATGTCCACTCTCAACACTTGTATTCAACACAGTACTGGAAGACCTAGCCATAGCATTTAGAAGTAAAAAGAAACAAAATGCATCCAAATTGGTAAGAAAGAAGTAAAACTTTTACTATTTGCAGAAGACATAATACTATACATACATACATATACATATACATACACACACACACATATACACATATATATATTTATTTTTATATATGGTAAGAAATAAGTAAAACATTTATTTTTATTTTTTTAAAGATTTTATTTATTTTTTTGACAGACAGAGATCACAAGTAGGGCGAGAAGAGGGAGGAGGAAGCAGGCTCCCTGCTGAGCAGAGAGCCCAATGTGGGGCTTGATCCCAGGACCCTGGAATCATGACCTGAGCTGAAGGCAGAGGCTTTAACCTGCTGAGCCACCCAGGCACCCCAAAAGAAGTAAAACTTTTACTATTTGCAGAAGACATGATACTATATATATGTGTGTGTGTGTGTATGTGTGTGTATTTATATAGTTATATAGTTATTTATTTATTTATATATAATAGAAGACCCAAAAGACTCCACCAAGAAATTACTAGAACTGGTAAGTGAATTCAGTAAAGTAATGGGACACAAAATCAATGTACAGAAACCCATTGCATTTCTATTGATGGTAATGAAGCAACAAAAAGAGAAATTAAGAAAATAATCTGGTTCACAACTGAACCGGAAAATAATATAATACCTAGGAATAAACTTAACCAAAGAAGTGAAAAGACTTGTATTCTGTAAACTACAAAATACTGATGAAAGAAATTTAAGATGACATAAACAAATGGAAATATATTACATTCTCCTGGATTTGAATAACAAAACCTGTTAAAATGTCCATGTCACCCAAAGCAAGCTACAGATTTAATGCAATCCTTATCAAAATGCTGAAAGCATTTTTCACAGAACTAGAATGAATAATCCTAAAATTTGTATGGAATCAGAAAAGACCCTGAATTGCCAAAACAATGTTGAAAAAGAAAAATGTAACTGAAGGTAACACAATTCCAGACTTTAAGTTATACTACAGAGCTGTAGTAATTGAAAAGTTATGGTACTGAAACAAAAATAGACACATCAATCAATGGAACAGAATAGAAAACCCAGAAACAAACCCAGAATAATTTGGTTAATTAATATTCCACGAAAGAGGCAGAATGTACAATGGGAGAAAGACAGTCTTTTCAACAAATTGCGTTGGGAAAATTGGAAAGCTATATGCAAAAGAATGAAACTGGACCACTTTCTTACACTATACACAAAAATAAAATAAAAATGAATTAAAGACCTAAATGTAAAACCTGAAAACATAAAAATCTTGAAGAGAGAACAGGAAATAATTTCTCTGACATCAGCTATAGCAACATCTATTTGCATATGTCTCCTGAGGCAAGGGAAATAAAAGCAAAAATAAATTACTGGACTTCATAAAAAAAAAAAAAAAACCTTCTGCACAGAGAAGGAAGAAATCAGAAAAACTAATAGACAACCTATGGAGTGGGAGAGGATATTTGTAATTTACATATCTGATAAGCAATATATAAAGAACTTATATGATGCCACACCAAAAAAAAGAAATAATCCAGCAAAAAATGAGCAAAAGACATGAACAGACATTTCTGCAAAGAAGACATAAAGATAGTCAACAGACACATGAAAAGATGCTCAACAGCAGTCATCATCATCAAAGAAATCCAGATCAATACTACAATACCTGTCAGAATGGCTAAAATCAAAACCAAGAAACAACACTGTTCGTGAGAATATGGAGAAAGAGAAACACTCTTGCACTGTTGGTGGGAATACAAACTGGTGCAGCCACCGTGGAAGACAGTTTAAAGGTTCCTCCAAAAGTTAAAAATAGAACGACCACATGATCCAGTAATCACAGTACTGGGTATTTATCCTAAAATACATAACACTGATTTGAAAGGATATATGTTCTCCTATATTTGTTGCATCATTATTATAGCCAAATTATGAAAGAGCACAAATGTTCATCCTGAGATGAATGGATAAAGCAGATGTTGTATACCTATACACATATATATGTATGTACATATATATGTATGTATATATGTATATATATGTGTATATATATGTACATATATATATATACACATACATATACATTGGAATATCACTCAATCATCGAAATGGAATGAGATCTTGCCATTTGCAACAACATGGGTGGATCTAGAGAGTATAACACTAAGTGAAATAAGACAGAGAAAGACAAATACCATATGATTTCACCCATAGGTGGAGCTTAAGAAACAAAACAAAGGAACAAAGGGGAAAAAGAGAGATAAACCAAGAAACAGATTCTCTTTTTTTTTAAAGATTTTATTTATTTGACAGAGATCACAAGTAGGCAGAGAGGCAGGCAGAGAGAGAGAGAGGAGGAAGCAGGCTCCCCGCTGAGCAGAGAGCCTGATGCGGGGCTCGATCCCAGGACCCTGATATCATGACCTGAGCCGAAGGCAGAGGCTTAACCCACTGAGCCCCCAGGCGCCCCAAGAAACAGATTCTTAACTATAAAGAACAAACTGGTAACTACCAGAGGTGAGTGGGTGGGGGGAAGGCTAAAATAGGTGATGGGGATTAAAAAATACACTTATCATGATGAGCACTGAGTAATATATAGAATTGTTGAATCACTACATTGTACAACTGAAACTAATATAATACTCCATGTTAACTACCCTGGAATCAAAATTAAAAACTTAAGAGCCTCTTATCTCCATATTTGAATGACTTAAGAGAAAATTAAATATCAGGATTAAAACAGGTTCCATCTTTCTTGCTATAGTCCATAAGTCTAAAATTTTATTAATATCACATTGTTTTTATACAAAGGAAATCTTTGAAACTCAAGATCTTTTGGCTTCCCTAAGTGTTTTCTTATATTATTCTACCTATCAAGCTGTCAGAACTCCCTCTCAGACACTAACTTTAATTCACTAGAAAACAAATTTATACTCATCTTAAATCTTTACCACCTCTCACTGGTATATGAGAAATATATACACCTGAAATTATACATTAAAAACTTTTTTTACATAGAATTTAGTTAATTTACTTGCTCGTGTGGAACCCTGGACACATGCTCTCATTGGTTTGTTTTCCAGAATGCAATAACCCAGATCTCCTTTTTCATTATTTACGCATTTTGTACTTGACTAGATCCTCTCTTTGCAAAAAGCCAAGCTTCTAGTAACAAGTCATTTCTCTCTTTCAGAAGAATCTCTCCTAAAACATGAAAAAATATCTTTTCTTTAATTCTCCATCTCTGAATTTAGAATGTTTTCTCATTAGTAGAAAACGGAAAATGCAACTTGCAGATTTTATTTAGCTCTCTACACCAGGAATCAACAGGCAGGAAAGCTAATCCTGATGCTGACTTTCAATTATGTGAGGTGTTAGGCAAGCCCATCCCTTTTTCATGTCTGTCTGATCTGTAAAAATGGATAGCTGTGTGTTTCTGTATACTTTCTATGGGAAAATTACACATTACTGGAAAATAACTGAGAACTTTAGAATTTGAGTTACATGGTAGGAATAATTCATTTGTATTACTATGATGTATATAATAAAATTCAAGCTTCCTTTTAGACCTATTTGTCCTTTAACATCTAACTCTTTGTAATTTACAGCCCAGATTCCCTACTTATCACTCCTGGGGATTAGCTTGCTGCCATGCATTGGCATTCTTGCAGCCTAACTACTCCAAATTCATTCTCCAATTAAAATTTTGCACTTGCTCCTAACCAGGCAATTTAGTAACTTTTTATTTCTTTCACAACCAGATATTTTGAAATAAGGAATTTTCTGTTGAGGGGTGTGAATGTGAGCATTTCCTGGAAGATACAGAGAATGAAATAGGTTTGCAAATGGTATTTCGAGTAGCTGTGCTTCAAAATGTTTGGGGTGGGATAGTAGATGTGAAAATATGCATAGTTTGAATCAAAATCTTGACAGCCTCTAAAGTTAGACTAAAAAATTTAGGTTTCTGCTTTAAAGGACATGTGGGAAGTTGTTTATGTGTTATATTCTGTGTAAAAGAGTTTTAAATATATTTCTTTTCATTACCAAAAAGTGGGAGGTAGTAAATATTTATGATGAATACAGATTTGTTTACTGACAAATTTCTATTTGTTCATCAGTTAACCTAGGAAAACATAGATATTTTATAAAAATCTAATTTTTAAAAAGATTTTATTTATTTATTTGACAGACAGAGATCACAAGTAGGCAGAGAGGCAGGCAGAGAGGGAGGAGGAAGCAGGCTCCCCGCCAAGCAGAGAGCCGGACGCGGGGCTTGATCCCAGGACCCTGAGACCATGACCTGAGCCAAAGGCAGAGGGTTTAACCCACTGAGCCACCCAGGCGCCCTATAAAAATCTAAATTTAATATATTTTTATTTCTGAATATATATGAACTGTATTTTAATTTTATATAAGCTTTACTTTTTACCCGGCAAGACATGGGTTATTGTTGTTTATTAATACAATGTTTTCTTTTTATTTCCAATTTTTTCTTCCAGTTTTATGGAGAAATAATTGACATAGCCTAGTGTATAAATTTATGTTATAGCAAAATGGCTTGATTTTCATATATTGTGAAATGATTACCACAATAGGTGCAGCTAGAAAGAAAAAGAAGAAAAAAAGAAGAAGAAAACCCCCACAATTTTCCTGTGAAGAGTACTCTAGTATTAACTTTTAACTTTCCTATGTACCATAGAGCAGTGTAAACTATGGTCACCATAGGGTACATTATATCCCTACTATTTAGTTATTTTATAACTAAAAGTTTGTACCTTTGACAACCTTCCTCCAATTCCTCCTTCCCCCACCCTCTGGTTCTGGTAACAACAAGTCCGATCTCTCAATCTCTCTCTCTCTCTCTTTTATTTTTTTATGTGTTTCTTTTTGTTTGTTGTTTGCTCTTTTGTTTGTTCTTTTCTTTTTTTAGATTCCATATATGAGATTGTACAGTAGTTTTTTTTTTCTGACTTAGTTCAGTCAGCATATTGCCTTCAAGTTCCATCAATGTTGTAAGATTTCCTCATTTTTATGGCTGAACAGTATTTCATTGTGTACATATATCACATTTCCTTCTATTTATCCATTTATAAACACAGGTTATTTATATGTCTTGCCGATTGTAAATAATGCTGATGTGAGTATAAGGGTGCAAATATTTTTCCTTTGGAGTTAGTGTTACTATTTCTATTGCATAAATTTCTAGAAGTGAAATTTTGGGCTCATATGATAGTTATATTTTTAATTTTTTGAAAGTACACACTATTTTTCACAGTGGCTATGCCAATATACAATCCCACCAATGGTGCACGAACTTTCCCTTTTCTTTACATACATATCAGAATTTGTATGAATGTAAATATACATGAAATATATAAATTACAATAAGATGATATTTTATTGTAATTTTAATATGCATTTCCTTAATAAACAAGTAACATTGACCATCTTTTCAGGTACATGTTGGTTTTTCGTATATATTCTTTGGAAAAATGACTCTTCAGGTGCTTTGCCTATTTTTTAACTGGGTTATTTGTTTTTTGGTTATTGAGTTGTGTGAGTCATGTTTGGATATTAACCACTTCTCAGATATATGGTTTGCAAATATTTTCCCCCATTTTGTAGGTTTTCTTTTCACTTTGTTGATGGTTTCTTTTGTTGTGCAGAAATTTTTAGTTTGATGTACTTTCACTTGCTCCCCCCCCCACTTTGTTGTTTGTACTTTAGGTGTCATATCCAAAAAATCATTACTAAGACCCATTAAGGCAGTTTTTTCTTAAATTTGCCCTCATACCATACTTTTTTTTTGTTATTTTTTCAGATAGTATAGTGTGTTGTTTGAAGTCATGGTCTCTCCACCCAGACTGTCTAGATATGAATCTCAAGTTTACTCAGTGGCTGTGCAATCTTCAAAAATTTACTTAATCTCTCTATACCTCAGATTTCCCATCTTTAACATGAGAATAATAGTTTTAGTTCATAGAGTTCTATGTGTTAATGAGTTTCCAAAGCAACAGTTCCTGGTATATTTAAAACATTACAATTTAGCTTCTGTTATGTTCCCTTTATTAATTTCAGAGATTATTTCTGCAATTAATTTGTCCTTCTATCTTACAAATATCATTTTTAAGTATTGTTCTCAATAAGGTTTTATTTTTGGAAAATTCAGGTTATTTTTCCCAGATTTTTAATATATAATTGGCATCTCAGTTTTTGAGTAAATAAAAAGAGCTTTATTTAACTCTTGTCCCTTAAAGAAACTCTCACTAGGTTTGGAACTATATATTGACAATTATTTCTTTTTTTCTTTTTTTTTTTTAAGATTTTATTTATTGATTTGGCAGAGATCACAAGTAGGCAGAGAAGCAGGCAGAGAGAGAGAGGAAGGGAAGCAGGATCCCTGCTGAGCAGAGACCCCCAATGCGGGGCTCCATTCCAGGACCCTGAGACCATGACCTGAGCTGAAGGCAGAGGCTTAACCCACTGAGCCACCCAGGCGTCCCGACAATTATTTCTAACCAGCATGTTATTCTAATCTTTTTGGATCCCTTTATTGTTATTAAGTCAACAGAGAGTTTGCTATTCCTATTTTCACAATTAATGCCTCTTTCTGTCTCTGGCTATCTTTTGTCTTTGGTGGTCAGCATTTCCATTTAATTTTACTGGTTGTTTATTTTTCTTGGATTTTTCTGGTCATTCTGAATGTTAAAATTGGTAAATCAGTAATGGAAACTGTTAGTAACTATCTCTCTTTTCACATATTCCTTCATCCTATTCTCTTTCTTTTCTGAAAATCTGATTAGGCATATGAGATATTCCTACTATATCCTCAATTCATTTACCTTCCTTTCATATTTTCCATCCATTTGCCTTTCAGGGATGCATTCTAGACAATTTCCTTATCTTTGTTTCTTCTTTTCCATAATGCCAATTCCTTTCTGTTTAAAAACAAATCATATATATTTGTTTTTTTAATCTGTGCTTGAAATGTCAAACATCTAAAGTCTTCACAAGTCTGATTCTGACTTTTATTCTTACTGTTGACTATCACTCATAATGATTTGTTTTCCTGTGTATATCATGTACATTGACTATGAATTTTTCAAATTGAAATTTTCTTTTTTCTTTCCATCTAGTCTCATGGTTTAAGATTGATTTATTTCTTAATTAAATTCAATTAATTAACATATAATGTTTGAAGAAATTAAAACTTGTATATGATGTATTACAGGCAGGACTTATGTAGTAATAATTCATGATTTGAGATAAAAGATAGCATTTTTCCATCAAAATATTGATACTCAGAAAAAAAATTCATTCCTATATAATACAATTGACAAAAAAAGTTAAGTCAGATTAGTTAAATTATAACATTTAAGGTATGTCTGTATGATTTTCTTAAATTATCATTTTAAATTAACTCAGTACCAATTCCAGTTATGTCAGATAGGAGGACTTCTAGAAACTTTTGTAGATATTACTGTGAAGTTTTGTAAGAGATGATGTGGCTTAAAGATCAAGATCATTCTTAGCCCCACTTATACTTTGACTAGCTGTGTGATCTTCATCAATAAAAGGTGTCAAGGTAATTTATAAAGGTGTATAGGTAGAGTGCATAACATAATGCACAGCACATAGAATTTTTAAAATGGTGCTGCTTATGTTACTTTGTGTCAATTTATTTACCAGAGATTCCAGTTTATCCAATAATATTATTAAAAAATAATAATTGTATAGCTACTAAAACCAAGCATGCTCTGTTCTAGATGCTGAGTCTACAAAGATGAAAAAAACAAAAATTATTGATTTCATGGACATCACATCCCAGTAGGAGAAAAAGAAAATTTAAAAGAAAACAAATAAATAGTACAACCTCAAGCATTGATAATTTATAAGAAGAAAAATAAGGCAGGGTAATGTATGGAGAACTAGTGACAGGACTGACAGGAAGTGGCTTTGGGAGGGACTTCCTGTTTAAGAAGCATCAAGAAAAGCCTGAGGAGCAGAGTCTAATGATTTGAAGTTACCCAGTCTGGGAAGAACTGATGGTGGAGGGGTCCAGGCAAAGAAAACAATGAGTGCTTGGCTTATTTGAAGAGCAGCAAGAAAGCCGGTGTTGTGGAAAAGGAGTGTAGAGCACTAAAAGATCTGAAATACAATAGCTACTTATTTTCCTTTACTTGCAAATGTTTACAGTAATTCAAGTAAATATTTGAAAAGTAAGATGATGTCATTTCATATATTTTTCTTTAATAGTGACTATCACTATCACTAACAGTGATAATAATATTCTAAACATTGAAATAAGCTCTTTTAAAATGTGAGGCTTTAAAATTTGTATCTGATTAGTAGTTTCACCATTAGTATTTATGGCTTTTCAATCTTTTTTTTTTTTTAAGATTTTATTTATTTATTTGACAGAGAGAAATCACAAGTAGGCAGAGAGGCAGGCAGAGAGAGAGGAGGAAGCAGGCTCCCTGCCGAGCAGAAAGCCCAATGCGGGGCTCGAACCCACGACCCGGGATCATGACCTGAGCCGAAGGCAGTGGCCCAACCCACTGAGCCACCCAGGCGCCCCTGGCTTTTCAATCTTTTGATGAACAACAGTTTTTGTACAGCTACCAGTCTCCATTAAGATATTTCTAAAAATACATCCTAATGTTCTTTAGTAAAATGTATTAGCTGATTATAATTTAACCTGGCATGTAGGAAGAACTTAATATACTCTATGTCTGCATAAATACATTATTTTATTATTTGATACAATAATTTTATTAAAGTCATGAGAATAATTGTTTTTCTCAAGAGACGCATATAAAAAAGTCAACATATTTCATCAACAAAACTAAAAGACCACCTATAGAACGAAAAAAAATTTGCAAATGATATAGTTGATAGTATCCAAAATATATAAAGAACTTACGCAACTCAACATCCCAAAGAACAAATAAGATAATTAAAAATGGGCAGAATGAAGCACCTGGATGGCTCAGTGAGTTAAGTATCTACCTTTGACCCAGGTCATGATCCTAGAGTCCTTTGATTGAGTTCCACATTAGGCTCCCTGCTCAGCGGGGATCCTGCTTTTCTCTTCCCCTCTGCCTGCCACTTCCTCTGCTTGTGCTCTCTTCCAATCTCTCTCTCAAGTAAATAAATAACAAAATAAATAAAAATTAAAAATAATAAATAAAAAATCTTTAAAAATGGCCAGAAAACATAAATGGATATTTCTCCAAAGAATATATTCCAAAGAAGATATCTGTGAGTCATACAGATGACCCACAGACACATGAAAAGATACTCAGCAACACTCATCATCAAAGAAATCCAAATCAAAACTACAGTGAGATATCACCTCACACCTGTCAGAATGGCTAAAATCAACAACATAAGAAAGCAAGTCTTGGCAAGGATGTGGGTAAAAAGAACCTTCTTTTGCTATTGGAGGGTATGCATACTGGTGCAGCTACTATGGAAAACAATATGGAGTTTCCTCAAAAAACTAAGAATATGGGAGGCCTGGGTGGCTCAGTTGGTTAAGCAGCTGCCTTCAGCTCAGGTCATGATCCCAGCGTCCTGCGATCGAGTCCCACATTGGGCTCCTTGCTTGGCAGGGAGCCTGCTTCTCCCTCTGCCTCTGCCTGCCACTCTGTCTGCCTGTGCTCACTCTCGCTTCTCTCTCTATGACAAATAAATAAATAAAATCTTTAAAAAAAAAATTAAGAATAGAACTAAACTACCATATGATCCAGTAACCACAGTATTGGGCATTTACCCAAAGAATATGAACCACTAATTCAAATATATATGTACTGCCATGTTTATCACAACACTATTTACTATAGCCAAATTATGGAAGCAGCCCCAGTATTTATAAATAATGGATAAAGAAGAAGTGGTATATAAAATGGGGTATCATTCAGCTATAAAAAAGAATGACATTTTTCCATTTTCAACAACACAGATGGAGATAGAGAGCATAGTGCTAAGCAAAATAAGTCAGTGAAAGACAAATGCTATATGATTTCACTTATATGTGGAATTTAAGTAACAAATGAACAAAGGGAAAAACAAAGAAAAAGAGAGAAACCAGTAAACAGACTTTTAATTATAGAAAACAAACTGATGGTTTAGGTAGGTAAAATAGGTGATGGGTATTAAAGAGTACACTTATCATGATGAGCACTGAATAATATACACCTGAGGCTAATATAACACACATGTTAACCATAGTGTAACTAAAACAATAAAGAAAAAAAAAGTTTCTTAGTAACTTACTAATGATGCTGTTGGGATTTTTTTGTTTGTTTGCTTATTATTAAAAAATGTTTACATATTTCAGAACCCAAAGATAATTTCTTTTACTTTTTACCTGAGGAAAAAAAAATAGATAATAAAAAAAGAAAGAAAAAAAAAAAAAGCTTTAGATGTCTTAAGAGAATGGCTTTTAAAGATCTATGATTTTTTGTTTCTTTGTTTTATCCCCATTAAGCAACAACCATGGACGCTGGGGAATGAACACACACACACACACTGGCTGTTTGAAGAGATTTTTTTTTGTTTCTTTTAGTAATAAAATTCAGTGTACTTTTTTTTTTAAGAATTGAAAAAAAAAAGTGCCTGAGTTATATACATAAGGATTATTCCATTATAGCATGTTGAAAAAAGGAATACTCAAATATCATCTTATCAGAAATTGCTTCTCTGGGGGCACCTGGGTGGCTCAGTGGGTTAAAGCTTCTGCCTTTGGCTCAGGTCATGATCTCAGGATCCTGGGATCGAGCCCTGCATCGGGCTCTGCTCAGCAGGGAGCCTCCTTCCCCCTCTCTCTCTGCCTCCTGCTCTGCCTACTTGCAATCTCTCCCTCTGTCTAATAAATAAATAAAATCTTAAAAAAAAAAAAAAGAAAGAAATTGCTTCTCTGAACCCCTGCTAAAATAGCCCCATCTATCATCTCACTGTCTCTTTACTCTGTCTTAATTCTATCATGGTATGGATCACTCTTTGATATTGATTTATTTATTCATATGCTCATTTTGAATCTCCCTACACTGTCCCATTCAACAGTAAAACATTTGTCTAAGATCAGTGTCCTGAAATTTTACTGAAGAACCCTCTTATTCCCAACTTCTGCCAGTTTTAAGAATAGATTCTCCCTTTTAATAGTTCTATATTAGTAGTATATTTATAGTATCCCCCCTTTTTGGCTCATACTCTGTGATTAACTTCTCCGTATATGTGTGTGTGTGTGTGTATGCACGTGTGTGCAATTTCTCTGACATTCCCAATATATAGCATGTAAATGCTCTGAAAACTTTTGCATTTATTGATGAAGAATGGTTATCACAACAGAGGACATTGCAAATAGAGAAGGAAAATACCAGTTTGGGGGACATAGACTGAGCAGAAGCTCGTCAAAACAAGTGAAGCAAAACTATAGTAATATCTCAGATTTCCCAATCTGAGAGAAGTCCATTTCAACATGGGTTGAAAAATTCACTAATTCAAGTGTGAAGTTCTCATGAATCATAATTGTGGTTCTAGCAACTTTAAATCTCTCTAATGTTTACATGTGAAGTGCTAATTTTCTTCTTTTCATTCCTAGTAAAATAAACAGTATATAAATGTAAAAATGTTTTAAATTGTAAAAAGTAATAATAAGGTTTTTTTGTGTTTTAAATAGTTTTTGTTTCTGATATTTATTTAGAAGAACGAATGAAGCCTTTTTTTTTTTGGAAGTAGATGGCTATAAATCAACCATTATTAGTTGTTATTAACTTTCTTGTCCACTTGTAATTTCTAATCATATACTTCAAATAGATTACCAAGGTTTAGATTTAAAAATATAAATGAAATAAGACTAACATTATTAGGTGGAAGATTCACTAATAGATGTCCCTGTTTGGACAAGATTATATCAAATTGCTTGGGGGGGGGGTGGGGAGTGCTTGCCTATATATTTAAGATTTTTTCCTAAAATATAGAGAAAACCTGAACTTCTTTTTTTTTAAGATTTTATTTATTTATTTGACAGACAGATCACAAGTAGGCAGAGAGGTAGGCTGAGAGAGAGAGGAAAGCAGGCTCCCTGCTGAGCAGAGATCTCGATGCCAGGCTCAATCCCAGGACCCTGAGATCATGACCTGAGCAGAAGGCAGAGGCTTTAACCCACTGAGCCACCCAGGCACCCCGTAACCTGAACTTCTAAGTCCATAAGAAGGAACAGTTGCCAAGATGCTTCTTGTTATTCTTGTTATTTTAAAATTATTAACACACTGTACAATTATTTCCCAATTTAATCACTGACACCTGAAAATTCAGAGGTTATTTGTCTATTATAGGAATTTCTAATGCACATTTATCAAATTCTTGCAGGAAGTTCCATTCCAAATTTTATATTTTTTATGTTTATCATATCTTTCAGGACAAATAATGGAACTTAGCAAAACTAATGGGCTACACTCATCATTGTTATAAAAACACATTTAGACAAAAAGTTTAAATATTCACAAAGAGTATTTCCTTTAGATTCTGGCTAGCAAAGGATGCTGAGGGAAATATCAGAGTAGGGAAATAAAACAGTGCAGATAATCACAGGAGTTATAAACAAAGGCAGTTCACATTAATAATTAAGTGAGGAAATTTCTTGTGGAGGTTTAGATGAGCTACAGCACAATGTGTAAAATCACTTGGCTAACTGATCATTAGTTATGTTCTAGACTAGAGGAGTATATATTAATATAACTGGTTTTTCTACCCTATTTTTCTAGTCCAATAAGTTGTCTAATGTAATACATATGGCTATTTCCCTGTGAGGAAAATCATCCTCATTAAAACCTGATGTTTTTATTTTATGTAAAGGAGTACTTAATATAAATAAATGTGTTAAAGAAAGTTTATCAATTCTCTGAAGTTTCTGTGTCATGCATTATATTAATTTTAATGGAATTATTTCAATGTTGTCAATATCCAAGTATACATTAATCTGACCTTTGCAATAAAATGTATTTATTATTTTACTGTGATAATTTTGAGTTGGTTTGTATTTGTCTACTTTTTTTTGTTTTCTCAGTTTTTGAAATCCCTTATTTATGCCCACAGGGCATTCTTTAAAGAAGAAACTTCAGAGCTAAACACACCGAGACACAAGATATCCTAGTAACCAAGGATGGCTTCCTCTTGGAAACTAATTCTGCTTCTGTCAGTAGCTGGGTGTCTTTCAGGTAAGAATTTTGCCATACATATGAATTAACAAAAATATATTAAAGTCTTCATTACAAAATATCCCTCATTACAAAATATCTTCATTACAAAATATCCTTTAAATGAAATATGTTCATTTAAATTTATATCAGAAGTCACACTTTTCAACAAAAGAAAGAAAACAATTCTTAAAGTTTGTTAAAAGCAAAAAGTCATATACAATTCAATATAATAAGGTACCTAGGGAAACACTATATGAATGTTAATAAAATGAGTATCCATCCCACCTCATTGACTTTCATTTACAATGTAAACCATTATTAGCCTTTAGAAGATTTGATAATATATTTATCATTTACCTCAAATAATTATAAAAATGTCTCACTACAATGCTAAATTTTATCATATAAAGACAGAATCATGCCAGATTCATTATACTCACACACACAATCATTTAAAGGCATTTCCAACACAATGAATTTGTCTTGTTGTCTCGGCTTCTCTAACTTTGCTTCAATCAATCTTATTGTTCTACATCTTGGATCTAAAATGTTATCTTTTACTCTATAAAAGTAGTTTATCTTCTTTGGAGTAATACTGTCATAATACTAAAAATTAATATGCCACAAGTTTTTGTTTTAATTTAAGAATGTCTAGATATTAAATTGTAATAATAATTTAAATGTTTACACTTGTAACATTTATAGCTTGATTTGATTTAACTCAATAGCTATGTTGTTTTATTAAGTGCTATTACTGTAACTTCAACTATTTATGATGGATGGATCTTCTTTAAAAGCAAAGAGGTAATCCTCAACTTAGATTAATTTATTATTGCAGTTATAAATGTACACTATATGTTTAAATGTAATAACTAACATATTTACATGTATTTGAATGCTTTCAGAAGATATAGCAAAACCTCTTTTTTGTTGAAATATTAGTAACTAACTGCAAAAACAATAAGACAATTCTTAATTTATTATTATTTTTATGTATTGAGTACAACTGCTAATGTGGAAAAAACAGGTTTAAGACGATACAGGAAAGGTAAGATGAAACTTCTAGAAAATGTTGATATACACATCTGTGAAAACATGAAAAAGTAAGAAAACACGAGCAAGAGGCATTAAAAGTTAAATGAAAACCATGGTCCAACAATATTATGGTTACATTAAAAAGAAGTAAAGACTCTTCAAATATTTTATCCTGTTTTTCTTTCTGTATAGTAGTAGCATCTTCCCCAGTGATCGTTTCTTTCTCTTTTACTGTCTCAATGCCCTCTTCCCCAAATTGAACTAACTGAAAGGAATAGAGGTAGATTTGCAAGATGAAAGATAGGATGCCCAGTTAAGTTTGAATTTCAAATAAACAGCAAATAATTGTTTTAGTTCTAGAATGTTCCATGCAATATTTAATTTTATCTGACATTTAAATTTAACTGGAGTCTACGACTTTTTTCTTTATTTATTTGACAATGATAGTTGGAGGGGGAATGGTAATTTATAATATCACTCCAAAGTCTTATTTTTTTGTACTGGCACATTATCCTCCCAGAAAGACACTTCAGATGAGGTAGCTACTCTTGTTGTTAAAACATGAAAATATTCAGTCTGAGGTGGGGTCCACAATCACTAGATTTCCAATTCATAAGGTAATCATGGGCTGCTGTCTCCATAGAATAAAATGAAACATTGTAAGATAAGAATATCAAGGCTGTCTGGAGGTACATTACTATTTAGATATTATAAATAATTCCCAAAAAAGTTGAAAACAAAGGACATTTCTCATTTTTGTATGAGATTTATTTTTAATTATCTGTGCTCAATATAAGACATCTATTTATGTGTGTTATTTTTAAAACAGATTCTTTTCTACTATGGAGATTTGTTTAAAAATTGATTAGATACCTGTATGGATCAATTATCAAGGCTAATTATATTCAAAAAATTCTCTCACTTTTAACTTGGAAATATAGCTCTTATGCTTTTGTTTGTTGGTGACACTTGCATTGAATATTCACTATTTTATTATATGATTTTTATTCTTTAGGTTTTCTCAGTTATTGCTTTTCATTTGTTTATAAGTGTCACATTATAAGACCTACCTGGCAGAGTAACCTGATTACTATTACAGAAAATAAGGGTAATTAAGCTATGGGTCATGCACATATTTTATATTGTTGCTGTTATTTGAACCAATAAAATTGATCAAAGAAATGAGAAGTCCAAGACTGTATTCTCTCTTTGTTTTACTTCTTCTTTATTTTTTTTATTTTTTTATTTTTTTTTATCATTTAAATTTTATTTTTTATAAACATATATTTTTATCCCCAGGGGTACAGGTCTGTGAATCACCAGGTTTACACACTTCACAGCACTCACCATAGCACATACCCTCCCCAATATCCATAATCCCACCCCCCCTCTCCCAACCCCCCTCCCCCCATCAACCCTCAGTTTGTTTTGTGAGATTAAGAGTCACTTATGGTTTGTCTCCCTCCCAATCCCATCTTGTTTCATTTATTCTTCTCTACCCCCTTAACCCCCCATGTTGCATCTCCTCTCCCTCATATCAGGGAGATCATATGATAGTTGTCTTTCTCTGATTGACTTATTTCGCTAAGCATGATACCCTCTAGTTCCATCCACGTCGTCGCAAAAGGCAAGATTTCATTTCTTTTGATGGCTGCATAGTATTCCATTGTGTATATATACCACATCTTCTTTATCAATTCATCTGTAGATGGACATCTAGGTTCTTTCCATAGTTTGGCTATTGTAGACATTGCTGCTATAAACATTCGGGTGCACGTGCCCCTTTGGATCACTACGTTTGTATCTTTAGGGTAAATACCCAGCAGTGCAATTGCTGGGTCATAGGGTAGTTCTATTTTCAACATTTTGAGGAACCTCCATGCTGTTTTCCAGAGTGGTTGCACCAGCTTGCATTCCCACCAACAGTGTAGGAGGGTTCCCCTTTCTCCGCATCCTCGCCAGCATCTGTCATTTCCTGACTTGTTAATTTTAGCCATTCTGACTGGTGTGAGGTGATATCTCATTGTGGTTTTGATTTGTATTTCCCTGATGCCGAGTGATATGGAGCACTTTTTCATGTGTCTGTTGGCCATCTGGATGTCTTCTTTGCAGAAATGTCTGTTCATGTCCTCTGCCCATTTCTTGATTGGATTATTTGTTCTTTGGGTGTTGAGTTTGCTAAGTTCTTTATAGATTTTGGACACTAGCCCTTTATCTGATATGTCATTTGCAAATATCTTCTCCCATTCTGTCAGTTGTCTTTTGGTTTTCTTAACTGTTTCCTTTGCTGTGCAAAAGCTTTTGATCTTGATAAAATCCCAATAGTTCATTTTTGCCCTTGCTTCCCTTGCCTTTGGTGATGTTCCTAGGAAGATGTTGCTGCGGCTGAGGTCGAAGAGGTTGCTGCCTGTGTTCTCCTCGAGGATTTTGATGGATTCCTTTCTCACATTGAGATCCTTCATCCATTTTGAGTCTATTTTCGTTTGTGGTGTAAGGAAATGATCCAATTTCATTTTTCTGCATGTGGCTGTCCAATTTTCCCAACACCATTTATTGAAGAGGCTGTCTTTTTTCCATTGGACATTCTTTCCTGCTTTGTCGAAGATGAGTTGACCATAGAGTTGAGGGTCCATTTCTGGGCTATCTATTCTGTTCCATTGATCTATGTGTCTGTTTTTGTGCCAGTAACATGCTGTCTTGATGATGACAGCTTTGTAATAGAGCTTGAAGTCCGGAATTGTGATGCCACCAACTTTGGCTTTCTTTTTCAATATTGCTTTGGCTATTCGAGGTCTTTTCTGGTTCCATATAAATTTTAGGATTATTTGTTCCATTTCTTTGAAAAAAATGGATGGTACTTTGATAGGAATTGCATTAAATGTGTAGATTGCTTTAGGTAGCATAGACATTTTCACAATATTTATTCTTCCGATCCAGGAGCATGGAACATTTTTCCATTTCTTTGTGTCTTCCTCAATTTCTTTCATGAGTACTTTATAGTTTTCTGAGTATAGATTCTTAGTCTCTTTGCTTAGGTTTATTCCTAGGTATCCTATAGTTTTGGGTGCAATTGTAAATGGGATGGACTCTTTAATTTCTCTTTCTTCTGTCTTGTTGTTGGTGTAGAGAAATGCAACTGATTTCTGTGCATTGATTTTATATCCTGACACTTTACTGAATTCCTGTACAAGTTCTAGCAGTTTTGGAGTGGAGTCTTTTGGGTTTTCCACATATAGTATCATATCATCTGCAAAGAGTGATAGTTTGACTTCTTCTTTGCCGATTTGGATGCCTTTAATTTCCTTTTGTTGTCTGATTGCTGAGGCTAGGACTTCTAGTATGATGTTGAATAGCAGTGGTGATAACGGACATCCCTGCCGTGTTCCTGACCTTAGCGGAAAAGCTTTCAGTTTTTCTCCATTGAGAATGATATTAGCGTTGGGTTTTTCATAGATGGCTTTGATAATATTGAGGTATGTGCCATCTATCCCTACACTTTGAAGAGTTTTGATCAGGAAGGGATGCTGTACCTTGTCAAATGCTTTTTCAGCATCTATGGAGAGTATCATATGGTTCTTGTTCTTTCTTTTATTAATGTGTTGTATCACATTGATTGATTTGCGGATGTTGAACCAACCTTGCAGCCCTGGAATAAATCCCACTTGGTCGTGGTGAATAATCCTTTTAATGTACTGTTGAATCCTATTAGCTAGTATTTTGGCGAGAATTTTTGCATCTGTGTTCATCAAGGATATTGGTCTGTAGTTCTCTTTTTTATTGGGATCCTTGTCTGGTTTTGGGATCAAGGTGATGCTGGCCTCATAAAATGAGTTTGGAAATTTTCCTTCTATTTCTATTTTTTGGAACAGTTTCAGGAGAATAGGAATTAGTTCTTCTTTAAATGTTTGGTAGAATTCCCCCGGGAAGCCGTCTGGCCCTGGGCTTTTGTTTGTTTGGAGATTGTTGATGACTGTTTCAATCTCCTTACTGGTTATGGGTCTGTTCAGGCTTTCTATTTCTTCCTGGTTCAGTTGTGGTAGTTTATATGTCTCTAGGAATGCATCCATTTCTTCCAGATTGTCAAATTTGTTGGCGTAGAGTTGCTCATAGTATGTTCTTATAATTGTCTGTATTTCTTTGGTGTTCGTTGTGATCTCTCCTCTTTCATTCATGATTTTATTTATTTGGGTCCTTTCTCTTTTCTTTTTGATAAGTCTGGCCAGGGGTTTATCAATCTTATTAATTCTTTCAAAGAACCAGCTCCTAGTTTCGTTGATTTGTTCTATTGTTTTTTTGGTTTCTATTTCATTGATTTCTGCTCTGATCTTTATGATTTCTCTTCTCCTGCTGGGTTTAGGGTTTCTTTCTTGTTCTTTCTCCAGCTCCTTTAGGTGTAGGGTTAGGTTGTGTACCTGAGACCTTTCTTGTTTCTTGAGAAAGGCTTGTACCGCTATATATTTTCCTCTCAGGACTGCCTTTGTTGTGTCCCACAGATTCTGAACCGTTGTGTTTTCATTATCATTTGTTTCCATAAATTTTTTCAATGCTTCTTTAATTTCCTGATTGACCCATTCATTCTTTAGAAGGATGCTGTTTAGTCTCCATGTATTTGGGTTCTTTCCAAATTTCCTCTTGTTATTGAGTTCTAGCTTTAGAGCATTGTGGTCTGAAAATATGCAGGGAATGATCCCAATCTTTTGATACCGGTTGAGACTTGATTTAGGACCAAGAATGTGATCTATTCTGGAGAACGTTCCATGTGCACTAGAGAAGAATGTGTATTCTGTTGCTTTGGGATGAAATGTTCTGAATATATCTGTGATGTCCATCTGGTCCAGTGTGTCATTTAAGGCCTTGATTTCCTTGTTGATCTTTTGCTTGGATGATCTGTCCATTTCAGTGAGGGGACTGTTAAAATCCCCTACTATTATTGTATTATTGTCGATGTGTTTCTTTGATTTTGTTATTAATTGGTTTATATAGTTGGCTGCTCCCACGTTAGGGGCATAGATATTTAAAATTGTTAGATCTTCTTGTTGGACAGTTCCTTTGAGTATGATATAGTGTCCTTCCTCATCTCTTATTATAGTCTTTGGCTTAAAATCTAATTGATCTGATATAAGGATTGCCACTCCTGCTTTCTTCTGGTGTCCATTAGCATGGTAAATTCTTTTCCACCCCCTCACTTTAAACCTGGAGGTGTCTTCGGGTTTAAGATGAGTTTCTTGTAGGCAACATATAGATGGGTTTTGTTTTTTTATCCATTCTGATACTCTGTGTCTTTTGATTGGGGCATTTAGCCCATTAACATTCAGGGTAAGTATTGAGAGATATGAATTTAGTGCCATTGTATTGCCTGTAAGGTGACTGTTATTGTATATTGTCTCTGTTTCTTTCTGATCTACTACTTTTAGGGTCTCTCTTTGCTTAGAGGACCCCGTTCAATATTTCCTGTAGAGCTGGTTTGGTATTTGCAAATTCTTTCAGTTTTTGTTTGTCCTGGAAGTTTTTAATCTCTCCTTCTATTTTCAATGATAGCTTAGCTGGATATAGTATTCTTGGCTGCATGTTTTTCTCATTTAGTACTCTGAATATATCACGCCAGCTCTTTCTGGCCTGCCAGGTCTCTGTGGATAAGTCTGCTGCCAATCTAATATTTTTACCATTGTATGTTATAGACTTCTTTTCCCGGGCTGCTTTCAGGATCTTCTCTTTGTTACTAAGACTTGTAAATTTTACTATTAGGTGACAGGGTGTGGACCTATTCTTACTGATTTTGAGGGGGGTCTCTGAACCTCCTGGATTTTGATGCTTGTTCCCTTTGCCATATTGGGGAAATTCTCTCCAATAATTCTCTCCAACATACCTTCTGCCCCCCTCTCTGTTTCCTCTTCTTCTGGAATCCCAGTTATTCTAATGTTTTTTCGTCTTATGGTGTCACTTATCCCTCGAATTCTCCCCTCATGGTCCAGTAGCTGTTTGTCCCTCTTTTGCTCAGCTTCTTTATTCTCTGTCATTTGGTCTTCTATATCGCTAATTCTTTCTTCTGCCTCATTTATCCTAACAGTGAGATCCTCCATTTTTTATTGCACCTCATTAATAGCTTTTTTGATTTCAACTTGGTTAGATTTTAGCTCTTTTATTTCTCCAGAAAGGGCTTTTATATCTCCCGAGAGGGTTGCTTTAATATCTTCCATGCCTTTTTCAAGCCCGGCTAGAACCTTGAGAATCATCATTCTGAACTCTATATCTGACATATTACCAATGTCTGTATTGTTTAGGTCCCTAGCCTTTGATACTGCTTCTTGTTCTTTTTTTTGTTGTGAATTTTTCAGCCTTGTCATTTTGTCCAGATAAGAGTATATGAAGGAGCAAGTAAAATACTAAAAGGGTGGCAACAACCCCAGGAAAATATGTTTTAGCCAAATCAGAAGAGATCCCAAATCGTGAAGGGGGAGAAAGGGGACAAAAAGGGGTTCAGAAAAAAAAAAATAGAAAGAAAGAAAATATTAAAAAAAGAAAGCTGATAAAAAATATAAAAAGGAAAAATCTATATATATATTAGATAAACTATTTAAAAACGTTAAAAATAAAACGGTAAAAGTTAAAAACATTTAGCAGAAAAAGAGAAAAAAAATTGAAAAAGAAAAAAAAATTAAATTAACTGCAAGGCTAAAGAATCATGGGGAGAAAGCCATGAGTTCCGTATTTTGCTTTCTCCTTCTCTGGAATTCTGCTGCTCTCCTTGGTATTGAAACTGCACTCCTTTGTAGGTGAACTTGGTCCTGGCTGGGTTTCTCGTTGATCTTCTGGGGGAGGGGCCTGTTGTAGTGATTCTCAAGCATCTTTGCCCCCGGCGGAGTTGCACCGCCCTTACCCGGGGCCGGGCTGAGTAATCCGATCGGGTTTGCTGGGTTTGCTTTCGGGAGCTTTTGTTCCCTGAGCGCTTTCTGTAGAGTTCTGGAAGACGGGAATGAAGATGGCAGCCTCCCGGTCTCCGGCCCGGAGGAGCCGAGAGCCCGGGGCCCCACTCCTCAGTGCGCCCTCAGAGAACAGCGCCCAATGACTCCCGTCACCCTGGCCTCTGGCTGCGCTCCGAGCTGACCGAGCCTGCGACCGGTTCAAGGTAACCCCGAGTTTAGAGCTTACTCCTCGGTTCTGTCTCTGTAGCCGGCTTCCCCATTCTAATACCGGTAAGCTCTGCAACACTCAGACACCCCCGATCCTTCTGTGACCCTGTGGGACCTGAGGCCGCGCTGACCCCGCCTGGGCTTCACCCCAGTTAAGCCTCTAGAGTGATGTCCCTCAGCGGAACAGACTTTTAAAAGTCCTGATTTTGTGCTCCGTTGCTCCGCCGCTCGCCGGGAGCCGGCCCCTCCCCCCGTGGTCTATCTTCCAGTCGCTTTGGATTCACTTCTCCACCAGTCCTACCTTTCAGATAGTGGTTGATTTTCTGTTTCTAGAATTGCTGTTCTTCTTCTCTTCAATCTCCCGTTGGATTTGTAGGTGTTTGCAATCTTTAGATAAGTTATTTAGCTGATCTCCCGCTACCTGAAGTAGTCTCAGCCTGCTACTTCTCCGCCATCTTGACTCCTCCTCCTTCTTTTTTTTTTTTAATAAATAGATTATCTTGGGTGTGTTTTACTAAGAAATGTAGAATTCTTATACAACCCTACATCTGGAAACTGGCTATTAAAAACAATGAAACATTTATAGCTTGTATAGTGATCTACAGCCTTATATTAAAAAGACTGATGATTAAACCATGGTGAGGGGTGCCTGGGTGGCTCAGTGGGTTAAAGCCTCTGCCTTCGGCTCAGGTCATGATCCCAGAGTCCTGGGATCAAGTCCTGCATCGGGCTCTCTGCTCAGCCGGGAGCCTGTTTTCACCTCTCTATCTGTCTGCCTCCCTTCCTACTTGTGATCTCTGCCTGTCAAATAAATAAATAAAATCTTAAAAAAAAATAAAACCATGGTGAGATACCACTATATATATCAAAATGGTTAAGATCTAGATAGACACAAGAAGTAAAATTGTTGGTGAGGATACAGAACAGGAATGTTTATTCATTAATGGTAGAAAAGCAAAATGACACAACCACCTTGGATGACAGTTTGGCTCCGTTTGCAAAGCTAAATAATTTTGCCATATAATTAAGCATCTGGACACTTAAACATGTACCTGATTTTAAAATGTATGCACCTAACAAAATATCTGCACAGAAAAATGTACAGGAGCTTTATTAACAATCATCAGAAATGGGAAGCAACCAAGATGCCCTTTAATAAGTGAATGGATAAACTGTGTAAGTTTTATATAGTTTAATACTATTCAGTGATAAATATAAATAATCAAACCTTACATACACCTGGATAAATCTTATATGCATATTGCTAATTGAAAGAAGCTTGTCTGAAAAGACTATATATTGCATGATTCTATTTATATGGCCTTTTGGTAAGGGAAAAGCTATAGAAACAGTACAGATTACTGATTTCCAGAGGTTTGGAAAAGGGGATGATTAAATGAGTAAATGAAGATAAGGTATTTTTTAGGGTGATAAAAACACTCTGTGATATTGTAATGGTGAATGCATGCCATTACACATTTATCAAAACTAATAGAACTTTAAAGCACAAAGTAACATCATTGTATACAAATTAAAAATAATAATAATAATTTAGGAGATTAATGGATCCCAGATTAAAAGCCAGAATGTGACAAACAATCTATCTGTATTACAAATGTATGAAGAAACTTCATTTAAGGCAGTGGGGGACAAGGGTAATGACTTCAGTAACTATGGAAATGAATCTTCAAAACTAAAAGCAAGAAAACATGCACACACACACACACACACACACACCCACCAAAACCCTGTACTTAGGTAATATGCTCTAGTTAGTAATATTATCATTAGCAACTCTAATCCCACTATACATGAAATTGAACAATTAAGGCAGTGGTGGTGAATGGTGGGAGCCAATTTTCTCACTGTTAGCATGGAGGTTACAGATGAGCAAGAGAAGGACGGATTGATCCAAGTGGTAATCGATTAGCATTAAAGACTTCATTATGAACTTACATTTAGCGTAATGTAGATACAGATGGTTACATATAAAAAGTATAGATATGTATATATATATGTGGCTAGGTATACACACATATATCATGTTCTGTCATTTAAGATGGCCTATGAGCAAGGTACTATAGTAGAAACCAGTACATAAAGTGCTAAGATCTTGGTTTCTAATACTATTCTCCAATTGAAGGGATCAGGCCTATTTGAAGAAGGACTAACTGTAGGACTGGGGCAGGAAGTATACTTGACCAGCCTAGGGTATCTTATAATAACAAAGAGTAAAGAAGTGCTAAAACAAACAAAGCAACACACAAAAAACAAACACAGTGAAGCAAGTATGTCAAAGGGACACAGAAACCAACTGAAAAATTTCCCAATAGCCCAAACTGGAAAAAATTTGAGCAAGAAAATAAAGAAATATGAGTTAAAGTCCAAAGAATAAAATAATTCCCCATAAGTCCATATTGATATAATAAGCAAATAAATAAATAAAAGAATAGACTAATTTCCCATGTAGATGAATTTCAAATAATTTATGAAAGTACTTTTTTCTCAGGGAAGTGGAATGTAACTTCCCCATCCTTTAAATGTGGGCTCCACAGAAACTTGTTTCCAAAGAATACAGAATGGAAAAGGATAAAAAAGTAACTTTCCAGAGAAGGAAACTGATACCTTCTTCAACTCAGTGATGATCAAAGTCAACATCAGCAAGGATGGCATTTACCCTTGATATGGTGTGATGAGAATGGCACCTTACTTCTGTGATTTTCCTCACTAAGACCTGTGTCCCCAGTCTAATATAAGAAAAATGCCAGTCAAATCCCAAAGGAGAGACATTCTATGAAATACTTGGCCAGTACTCTTCAAAAATTTGAAGGTCATCAAAAACTAGGAATATTGGAGAAAGTGTCAAAGAAAGAGGAAACTAAGATGACACAAAAACTAAATGTAATATGTGACTCTGCAATAGATAGAATCCTTTGATAGAAAAAGAACATTGTACACAAACAGAATCTACATAAAATATGTACTTTATTTAAGAAGTAGTAGGAAACATCAATCTTATGACAGTGAGTTGTGAAATGATTAGTAGAGGAGGAAAATTAGATATTGTAAATTTTATTTTCTGAAGGTGAACCAAACAATAGAAAGAATGGCAGATAACTTCAAAAAGATAGAAATTCAAGTCTGTGTGTCTGTACATTTATGGATGTGTTTTAAGCCTAGAGGAACTACTATTTACAGAAATTCAATCCACAGAAGACATAATATACATGTTGATTGTATATTTCACTAGTTAGTTTTTGCTGTGTAACAAACCATCCACAGATTTAGTAGTGCATATGAGGGCTCACACACACACACACACACACCCAAACGTTATTTCTTACAATCCTGAGTGTCAAGTTGATGGTTCTTCTGGTTTGGGCAGGTTTAGCTGATCTCTGCAGTCCCCATGGCATTTGAAAGAGTAGGATTGGATAATGTATTTAGCCTCCCACTACTGGTTAGTGGCTCCACTAGCAAAGGCAATGGGGATGGCTTGATCATGTCTCTGATTTTCCAGTACTCTAGCGCAGGTTCTTTCACACAGTTGCTCAGATAGGTGAAGCAAAAGTAGGGACAAAATCCAATTTGCAAGCACTTTTCAAGCCTTTGTGCCATGTTTGTTATTGTCGCATTGACTACAACAAATCACATAGGCCAAAAGAGGATGCAAAGAGTAAAAAAATAGATTCCACGTTTTGAAGACAGTAGTTTGCAAAAGCACACTGTAAAGATATGGAACATAGTATTATTAACTTAGGCATTGCACTACATAGTCGATCTCTAGGACTTGTGCATTTTTCATAGTTTAAACTTTGTACCCTTTGAATAATACCTTCTTGTTTTCCCCCTCTTTCTAGCTCCTTGGCACCCACCATTCTACTTTCTGCTTCTATAAGTTTGACTATTTTAGATTCTTTATAGGTTCCTTATATAGGTGGCATACTTAAAAATTTTCCAAGAGGGTAAATCTCATTTTAAGTGTTCTTTCTCTTTTTTTTCCACTTTTTAAAAAATTAATTAATTATTTTTTTAATAAACATATAATGTATTTTTATTCCCAGGGGTACAGGTCTGTGAATCACCAGGTTTACACATTTCACAGCACTCATAATAGCACATACCCTCCCCAATGTCCATATCCCCACCACCCTCTCCCTTCCACCTTCCCCCCAGCAACCCTCAGTCTGTTTTTTGAGATTGAGTCTCTTATGATTTGTCTCCCTCCCAATCCCATCTTCTTTCATCTTTTTTCTTTTCCTACCCCCCAACACCCCCACATTGCATCTCCACTTCCCCATATCAAGGAGATCATATGACAGTTGTCTTTCTCCGATTGACTTATTTCACTAAGCATAATACCCTCTAGTTCCATCCACATCATCGCAATGGCAAGATTTCATTTCTTTGATGGCTGCACAGTATTCCATTGTGTATATATATACCACTTCTTCTTTATCCATTCATCTGTTGATGGACATCTAGGTTCTTTCCATAGTTTGGCTATTGTAGACATTGCTGCTATAAACATTCAGGTGCACGTGCCCCTTCAGAGCACTACGTTTATATCTTTAGGATATATACACAGTGTGCAATCACTGGGTCATAGGGTAGCTCTATTTTCAGTTTTTTGAGGAACCTCCACACTGTTTTCCAGAGTGGTTGCACCAGCTTGCATCCCACCAACAGTGTAGGAGGGTTCCCCTTTCTCCGCATCCTCGCCAGCATCTGTCATTCTCTGACTTGTTACTTTTGGCCATTCTGACTGGTGTGAGGTGGTATCTCATTGTGGTATCTCATTTGTATTTCCCTGATGCCGAGTGATGTGGAGCATTTTTCATGTGTCTGTTGGACATCTGGATGTCTTCTTTGCAGAAATGTCTGTTCATGTCTCTGCCCATTTCTTGATTGGATTATTTGTTCTTGGGTGTTGAGTTTGCTAAGCTCTTTATAGATTTGGGATACAAGCCCTTTATCTGATATGTCGTTTGCAAATATTTTCTCCCATTCTGGTCAGTTGTCTTTTGGTTTGTTAACTGTTTCCTTTGCTGTGCAAAAGCTATTGAACTTGATGAAATCCCAATAGTTCATTTTTGCCCTTGCTTCTGTTGTCTTTGGCGATGTTCCTAGGAAGAAGTTGCTGCGGTTGAAGTCAAAGAGGTTGCTGCCTGTGTTCTCCTCAAGGATTTTGATGGATTCCTTTATCACATTGAGGTCCTTCATCCATTTTGAGTCTATTTTTATGTGTGGTGTAAGGAAATGTTCCAATTTCATTTTTCTGCATGTGGTTATCCAATTTTTCCAGCACCATTTGTTGAGAGGCTGTCTTTTTTTCCATTGGACATTCCTTCCTGCTTTGTTGAAGATTAGTTGACCATAGAGTTGAGGGTCTATTTCTGGGCTCTCTATTCTGTTCCATTGATCTATGTGTCTGTTTTGTGCCAGTACCATACTGTCTTCATGATGACAGCTTTGTAATAGAGCTTGAAGTCTGGAATTGTGATGCCACCAACTTTGGCTTTCTTTTTCAATATTCTTTTGGCTAATTGAGTTCTTTTCTGGTTCCATATAAATTTTAGGATTGTTTGTTCCATTTCTTTGTAAAAAAATGGATGGAATTTTGATAGGGATTGCATTAAATGTGTAGATTGCTTTAGTTGGAATAGACATTTTCACAATATCTGTTCTTCCAATCCATGAGCATGGAACATTTTTCCATTTCTTCGTGTCTTCCTCAATTTCTTTCATGAGCACTTTATAGTTTTCTGTGTATAGATTCTTTGCCTCTTTGGTTAGGTTTATTCTAGGTATCTTATGGTTTTGGGTGCAATTGGTAAATGGGATTGACTCCTTAATTTCTCTTTCTTTTGTCTTGTTGTTAGTGTAAGAAATGCAACTGATTTCTGGCATTGACTTTATATCCTGACACTTTACTGAATTCCTGTACAAGTTCTAGCAGTTTTGGAGTGGAGTCTTTTGGGTTTTCCACATATAGTATCATATCATCTGCAAAGAGTGATAGTTTGACTTCTTCTTGCTGATTTGGATGCCTTTAATTTCTTTTTGTTGTCTGATTCCTGAAGCTAGGACTTCTAGTACTATGTTGAACAGCAGTGGTGGTAACGGACATGCTTGCCATGTTCCTGACCTTAGTGGAAAAGCTTTCAGTTTTTCTCCATTGAGAATGATATTTGCAGTGGGTTTTTCATAGATGGCTTTGATTATATTGAGGTATGTGCCCTCTATCCCTACACTTTGAGAGTTTTAATCAGGAAGGGATGCTGCACTTTGTCAAATGCTTTTTTCCGCATCTATTGAGAGTATCATATGGTTCTTGTTCTTTCTTTTATTAATGTGTTGTATCACATTGATTGATTTGCGGATGTTGAACCAACCTTGCAGCCCTGGAATAAATCCCACTTGTCGTGGTGAATAATCCTTTTAATGTGCTGTTGGATCCCTATTGGCCAGTATTTTGGTGAGAATTTTCCCGTCTGTGTTCATTAAGGATATTGGTCTGTAATTTTCTTTCTTTTTTTTTTTTTAAGATTTTATTTATTTATTTGACAGAGAGATCACAACTAGACAGAGAGGCAGGCAGAGAGAGAGAGGGAGAAGCAGGCTCCCTGCTTAGCAGAGAGAAACCGACGTGGGGCTTGATCCCAGGACCCTGATCATGACCTGAGCCAAAGGCAGAGGCTCAATCCACTGAGCCACCCAGGCGCCCTGTAATTTTCTTTTTTGATGGGATCCTTGTCTAGTTTTGGGATCAAGTTGATGCTGTCCTCATAAATGAGTTTGGAAGTTTTCCTTCCATTTCTATTTTTTGGAATAATTTCAGGAGAATAGGAATTAATTCTTCTTTAAAAGTTTGGTAGAATCCCCCGGGACGCCGTCTGGCCCTGGGATTTTGTTTGTGTGGAGATTTTGATGACTGTTTCAATCTTCTTACTGGTTATGGGTCTGTTCAGGTTTTCTATTTCTTCCTGGTTCAGTTGTGGTAGTTTATATGTCTCTAGAAATGTATCCATTTCTTCCAAATTGTCGAATTTGTTGATGTAGAGTTGCTCAGAGTATGTTCTTATAATTGTTTGTATTTCTTTGGTGTTGGTTGTGATCTCTCCCCTTTCATTCATGAATTTATTTTTTTTTTTGGGTCCTTTCTCTTTTCTTTTTGATAAGTCTGGCCAGGGGGTTGTCAATCTTATTAATTCTTTCAAAGGACCAGCTCCTAGTTTCATTGATTTGTTCTTTTGTTTTTTTGGTTTCTATTTCATTGATTTCTGCTCTGATCTTTATGATTTTTTCTTCTCCTGCTGGGTTTAGGCTTTCTTTGTTGTTCTTTCTCCAGCTCCTTTAGGTGTAGGGTTAGGTTGTGTATTTGAGACCTTTCTTGTTTCTTGAGAAAGGCTTTTACCACTATATATTTTCCTCTCAGGACTGCCTTTGTTGTGTCCCACAGATTTTGAACTGTTGTGTTTTCATTATTATTTGTTTCCATGAATTTTTTCAATTCTTTTTTAATTTCCTGGTTGACCCTTTCATTTTTTAAGAAGAATGCTGTTTAGTCTCCATGTATTTGGGTTCTTTCCAAATTTCCTCTTGTGATTGAGTTCTAGCTTCAGAGCGTTGTGGTCTGAAAATATGCAGGGAATGATCCCAATCTTTTGATACCAGTTGAGACCTGATTGTTGACCCAGGATGTGGTCTATTCTGGAGAATTTTCCATGTGCACTAGAGAAGAATGTGTATTCTGTTGCTTTGGGATGAAATGTTCTGAATATATCTGTGATGTCCCTCTGGTCTAGTGTGTCATTTAAGGCCTTTATTTCCTTGTTGATCTTTTGCTTAGATGATCTGTCCATTTCAATGAGGGGAGTGTTAAAGTCCCTTACTATTATTTTATTATTGTTGATGTATTTCTTTGATTTTGTTATTAATTGGTTTATATAGTTGGCTGCTCCCACGTTAGGGGCATAGATATTTAAAATTGTTAGATCTTCTTGTTGGACAGTTCCTTTGAGTATGATATAGTGTCCTTCCTCATCTCTTATTATAGTCTTTGGCTTAAAATCTAATTGATCTGATATAAGGATTGCCACCCCAGCTTTCTTCTGGTGTCCATTAGCATGGTAAATTTTTTTCCACCCCCTCACTTTAAATCTGGAGTTGTCTTCAGGTCTAAAATGAGTTTCTTGTAGGCAGCAGATTGATGGGTTTTGTTTTTTTATGCATTCTGATACCCTGTGTCAGGTGTGGGGCATTTAGCCCATTAACATTCAGGGTAACTATTGAGAGATATGAATTCAATGCCATTGTATTGCTTGTAAGGTGACTGTTACTGTATATTGTCTCTGTTTCTTTCTGATCTACTACTTTTAGGGTCTCTCTTTGCTTAGTGGACCCCTTTCAGTATTTCCTGTAGAGCTGGTTTGGTGTTTGCAAATTCTTTCAGTTTTTGTTTGTCCTGGAAGACTTTTATCTCTCCTTCTATTTTCAATGATAGCTTAGCTGGATATAGTATTCTTGGCTGCATGTTTTTCTCCTTTAGTGCTCTGAATATATCATGCCAGTTCTTTCTGGCCTGCCAGGTCTCTGTGGATAGGTCTGCTGCCAATCTAATATTTTTACCATTGTATGTTACAGACTTCTCTTCCCGGGCTGTTTTCAGGATTTTCTCTTTGTCTCTAAGACTTGTAAATTTTACTCTCAGGTGACGAGGTGTGGACCTATTTTTATTGATTTTGAGGGGTGTTCTTAGCATCTCCTGGATTTGGATGTTTGTTCCCTTTGCCATAATATGGAAATGCTCTACAATAATACTCTCCAATATACCTTCTGCTCCCCTCTCTCTTTCTTCTTCTTCTGGAATCTCAATTATTCTAATGTTGTGTCGTCTTATGGTGTCACTTGTCTCTCAAATTCTGTCCTCATGGTCCAGTATTTGTTTGTCTCTCTTTTGCTCAGCTTCTTTATTCTCTGTCATTTGGTCTTCTATGTCACTAATTCTTTCTTCTGCTTCATTTATCCTACCAGTATGAGCTTCCATTTTTTTTTAAGATTTTTATTTTATTTATTTCACAGAGAGAGATCACAAGTAGGCAGAGAGGCAGGCAGAGAGAGAGAGAGAGAGAGAGAGGAGGAAGCAGGTTCTCCGCTGAGCAGAGAGCCCGATGCGGGACTCGATCCCAGGACCCTGAGATCATGACCTGAGCCGAAGGCAGCGGCTTAACCCACCGAGCCACCCAGGCGCCCTGAGCTTCCATTTTTGATTGCACCTCATTAATAGCTTTTTTTATTTCAACTTGGTTAGATTTTAGTTCTTTTTTTTTTCTCCAGAAAGGGCTTTTATCTCTCTGGAGAGCGTTTCTCTAATATCGTCTATGCCTTTTTCGAGCCTGGCTAGAACCTTGAGAATCGTCATTCTGAACTCTAGATCTGTCATATTACCAATGTCTGTATTGATTAGGTCCCCAGCCTTCAATACTGCCTCTTGCTCTTTTTTTTGTGGTGAGTTTTATGCCTTGTCATTTTGTCCAGATAAGATTTGCTTTCTCCTCCTCTGGAATTCCGCTATTCTCCTTGGTGAGTGAAGTTGGTCTTGGCTGGGTTTCTTGTTCATCTTCTGGGGGAGGGGCCTGTTGTAGTGATTCTCAAGTATTGTCTTTGGCCCAGGTGGAATTGCACCGCCCTTACCAAGGGCCTGGCTAAGTAATCCACTCAGGTTTGCTTTTGGGAGCTTTTGTTCCCTGAGAGCTTTCTGTAGATTTCTGGAGGATGGGAATGAAGATGGCGGCCTCCCAGTCTCTGGCCCGGAGGAGTCGAGAGCTCGGGGTCCCACTCCTCAGTGCGCCCTCAGAGAAAAGCGCCCAACCATCCCCATCTCCTTGGCCTCTGGCTGTGCTTGGAGGAAAGCGCTCAATCGCTCACACTTGGAGAAAAGTGCCCGGTTGCTTCTGTCTCCGTGGCCTCTGGCAGCACTCTGAGCTCACACGGCCTGCGACCAGTTTAAGGTAAGCCCAAGTTGAGAGCTCACTCCTCGGCTTTGTCACTGTTGTTGGTTTCCCACTCTAATTAATACCTTCGAGCTCTGCAACACTCAGACACCCCCAGTCCTTCTGTGACCCCACGGGACCTGGGGTTACGCTGCCCCCACATGGGCTTCCCCCGGTTTAGCCTCTGGAACGATGTCCCTCCATGAAGCAGACTTTTAAATGTCCTGATTTTGTGTTCCATTGCTCCAATGCTTGCCAGGAGCCCACCCCTCCTCCCTCAGTCTATATTCCCGTCACTTTGGATTCACTTCTCTGCAGGTCCTACCTTTCAGAAAGTGATCGATTTTCTGTTTCTAGAATTGTTGGTCTTCTTGTCTTTGATTTCCCATTGGATTTGTAGGTGTTCACAATGGTTAGATAAGCTATCTAGCTGATCTCCTGCTACCTGATGTCGTCTCAGCCTGCTACTTCTCCACCATCTTGACTCGCACCCCCTTAAGTGTTCTTACTGTAAAGGAAAAGAAAAGAAAAGAAAAATAATAAATTAAAAGGGCAGGCAAAACTTTTGAAGATGATGGAGATGTTTATGGCATAGGTTATGGTGATGGTTTAACAGATGTATACGTATTCCAAACTTACCAAGTTATATACATTAAATATGTAGTTTGTTGTGTATCAATCATACCTCAGCAAAGTGGTCTAAATAAAGTGTATATAGAGTAGTAAGACATGTCCATTTTCAAGCTCTACCACATAATGTTTTATATCTATGAATATTGTATATGGAAATAATAATCCTGTTTTAGTTAACAACAAAGAAGATGTAAGATTTTTTTTTTATCATTATTTCAGATACAATGACAGTGAGAACACTGTGGTCTAACTTCATTAGCTGAGCTTAAAATCTTTAAAAATCAATAAATTTTTTTATTAGTATAAGATAAATTCACTTGAATAAAATCTAAGCTTTTCAGCATAGAATGTATGAAATTGGGGGAGAAATCATAATTAGCATAGCCTAGTTCTATACATATCTACAAAAATTATCAACATTTCAACCTCTACTGTGTCAAAATCCATGTTGTTTTCTTTAAAAATGATTCTTCAAAGATTTATTATCCTTCAAATATGTATAGAGGAAGCAATTGGGAGGAAGCAATATGATACAGGATTTACCTTCTTTGAATTTATAAACAACTTTACTGACATTCCTTGGTTCTGTAAATTGCTTTTCATTTAATCTCCATGTTTAAACAAACACGACAACAAAAATTAAAGGGTTTAAATTATTCTGCTCTGTTTTACAGAATATCCTATCTAATGGGCTTTTTAATCATCATATCCCTTTGGGAATGTGGCTAGTAATTATTCTAATTTCTTTTAAAATATTTAACACTTAGAAATATGCATCATAATAATAATCATTAACAGTATGTTTCTTTTTGTGAAATATAATAAAACGGCATGATGGGATACTGAGCTTAAGAGAGATAGTGTATGTGAAATATGTCAAATACAAATATTAATTATTTATTATTAAATAAGCTACAATGTAGTTATTATAATCCACATTATCGTGTGGTTGAAGATCATTTGGTTGAAGGATTTTGAAAAAGCATTCTTTTTTTTCAGTCCCCAATACTAGCGTATTGCTTTCAACATCCTAAATCTGCTTATGCATTTCTATCAAAGTTATAGACTTAAGAAAAAGTATTTAATTAGATTTATTTAAACTAGATATATTAATAGTGTGACTATATTGAAAAAATCTCCTTCACTAAATTAAAAAAAATTTAGGGTTAAAAATAATTTGGAGATCATGTGCCTGATTCCTTATATTTGGCAAGTGAAATATTATTTGTTCTCAATAGGAATGAGGCTCAGGAGGTTCTATCACATACCAATGACACATAGATGGTAACTAGTGGAAGAATAATGAGAAGGCTGCCTCCTATATCAATGACTTCAACGTACCAGACAACAGAGAGGGGAGACAAGAGAAGAAATTCAGTTCTCAAAGTTACACTGACTTTCTTCTGATATAATTACGTGTAGTTCATTTTTCCTGAATTGGTTTCAGATGCTTCTGATGTAAGCCATATTGCTTTAAAACAACCAAAAACCATGCATTTTTCTCAACACTTTCACCTCATTCTTCTTCATTGAGTTAAATTCATTTTATTGGACAGGTTTGTTCCTTTTGCCAGGAAGATGATATACTATTGAACAGAGAATGTCTGTCATGGATAAGCTTATACAAATACTCTCCTTCTTCTTGGTGGCAGTGAGGTAATAGCACAGAACTTTGTCACCGACAAGTAGGGTTTCCTAACAGCTTTAAAAGGAAATGAAAAGAGAAGTGTTACAGAAAACAGGTGCCTGATAATATTAAGTCTGACTCGCCTACTGCAGTTGAAAAAGAGAAATGGATTATGTGGCTCCTCTGTGATCATTTTGAAATTATATATGTACACACTGTATTTGTCCCCCAGGAAGTCATGATGATAATAAAGGATACCTCAGTGCAAAAAAAAAAAACAAAACCAAGTTTGACTCTTATTAGCTGTGCACTGGTTGTATTAGACATGTAATTAATCAAAAGATAATTTAATTTCTCCTTATTAGTGGAGGTGGGGTTTTGATGAGAAGGGTACCTGAATTTAGTTTTATTTTTATCTTAAAGGCATAGAAAATGATAAGAAATATCTATAATTGTCAGCAATTCCTAGAGTGATATAAAAAGAAACCATCAGCTGAAGAGAGTCAGATTCAACATCCCCGAGAAATGAGAATAAATATGTGTTCTCAGTGTTTGGGAGAGTAAAGAGAGAATTAACTAGTTTATTAGGTCAAATTAATGTTATTTTCCCTACATGAGAAATATTAAAAAGTTTTCCACATAATTATTGGTTAAGGTGTAAGCAAACAAAATACATCATAATGTTTCATATCTAAAAATGTTGTGAAAGTTATCTCATGCTTCTTCAACTGGACTCTTATTGAAATTACTGTTTTCAAAACTTATAAATATTTGTTGCTAAAATATTAACCAGAAACAGTAGTTCTTTCTGATATTGTAAAATAATGCTCAGAAAATTCACACTGTATCAACTGTCCACAAGAAATTTTGAACAGATGTTCATGATACCATTTGTTAAGCACAGATAAATTTCTACTACAACAATAAAACAGTGAAATACATCTACTTATGGTAAAGATTGTTTTATTGCTTAGATAGAACCTCTGAGGAGCTGCCTCTATTTAGTAATTTGAAAAATTTAGCAACAAGAAAACAGCTACATTTTCTATATCTCAGTAATTCAATACAAGTCTATTCTATCTATAAAATGTAAGGTAGTTATATTCGTAAGAACCCAAACAAGCTGGACACAACTGCGTTGTGGAGAAATACAGAAAAAAAAAAAATTCTGTTCTCCTTGACTTTAAATAAAATTTATAGGCTTATCAGGATCCAAATGTTTAAAATACATCATGTGTAAAATAAATCATATCTAACTAATTGTGAGATTAAAAAAGGGTTACTTAGCTATTTGGGAAAATATTTTTTGCTAACAACCAACCAAGTCAACTGCATATTTCTTGAAACTGTAGATTTCTATATTGGGGGATATTTATTTGATACATCTGTCTACCAAAATATTTTTTCTAACATTTGGAAAAAATGTTTTCCATTCTAATTCTCACTGTAGCTTTAGCAAAAATTTGTCAGAGAACTTGTTACTTGGTTATTATATGATGTATATATGAAGGTGTTTGTGTTTCAGCAGAACCATCCAAATGGGCCAGATCAGGGATAAATATGGTTTTAAGTGATGATATTTACCTTTTTAGTATTTTCATATTTATAATTATAATTTTTATATCCTTAAAGGAAACAGGATTATCTTGCTCTATAAAAACAGGCAAAGTGAATCTTATTTAACGTTTTAAAAAAGACTTAGAATACTACTTTCTAAAGCATGGGTACTCATTTTTAAATAAATGAAAGGAAAAATTAATTACTTGTTTGATTCTTTTCTTCTGTGAAGAGAGGCATAAGCTATGTTTCTGTTTATAGAACTTTCTGGTCAGAAAACCTCCAAAAATGATGAATAATTTTGGATTTTCCAATCTGATCATCCTTATATCTTTTAATACGATGGACTGAACTGAGATATTTTTGGATATCCTGTAGTCTGGGGTTAAAGAAGAAGCAATTATCTTAGTTTAGTTCAGGAGATTGTGAAAATATGCAGAAATGAAAAAAGAAAGAAAAAAGAAAGAAAGAAAGAAAGGAAGGAAGGAAGGAAGGAAGGAAGGAAGGAAGGAAGAGAAAAAAAGATGGGGAGGAAGAAAGGAAGGGAAAGAAAGAAAAAGAAAGATGGAGGGGGAGGGAGGGGGGAAGGAAGGAAGGCAGGGAGGAATGGAAAAGAAAGGAAAAGAAAAGAAAGAAGAAAAAAGAAAATGTATGGGGGATAAAGGCAAAATAAAATAAAATAAAATAAAATCTTTGAATCACCAGTGTCTTTGATCAGGCATCTGAGGTCTCATGCTACACATTTTCACACAGCATGTAGGTCTGACAGATTTTGTTCAAGGTGTTTAAAGATCTCCAAGAGGAAACCTGACTTGTATGTCTCTCTACTTGTTTTTTTTTTTTTTTAAGATTTTATTTATTTATTTGACAGAGAGAGATCACAAGTAGACGGAGAGGAAGGCAGAGAGAGAGAGAGAGAGGGAAGCAGGCTTCTTGCTGAGCAGAGAGCCCGATGCGGGACTCGATCCCAGGACCCTGAGATCATGACCTGAGCCGAAGGCAGCGGCTTAACCCACTGAGCCACCCAGGCGCCCCTACTTGTTCTTCTATAATAATTCAGAGAGATGCATTAACTGATAATGTCTTTGCTGTCCTAGAGCTATTTTTGCCTAATGCCTAACTTGAGCAAGAACTATTTCAACCTCACCCCTGGACACTTAATCCTGAAGGAATGGGCTGGTTTTTGCTTGTTTGATGGCTTTTTCTAAAGGATTCAGTAGAACTCAAGGTGGAACATTTGTTTCACTTATGATTCAGTTTGTCTTCTAAAAAATATCATAGGTATGGTTAAAAAGTTCCAAGTAGGCGTAGCATACGTAATTTGTCAAAGATGTATTGTATTATAGATAGAAAGTACAGAGATAAAAGGTCAGTCCCAGTGGCCTAATAAATTCCAAGTATTTGTTAGCCCAAATCATTTATCTGCTAATTTAACAAATATTAATTTAATGCTTACTATGTATCATTCTAGTCACTAAGGATACAGTAGTGAACAGACAGACAAAACTTGCATCCTTGAGGAACTCATATGCTAGGAGAAAAAATAGACAATTTAGTAAGAAACTAAATAATGCAATGTCTGCAGGGATAATTCCCATAAAGAAATTAAGGTGAGTAAATTAAAGAGTGATGTGTGTGGTGCTGGGGGTAGCAAGTCGTGGCTTTACATAAGATGGCAAGAAATATCACTCGGAAATGGTCTCTAAGGAAACACCTAATGAATGTGAAAAAAGCAAGCCATGTGAATATCCAAGAGAAAGTGTTTCAGCAGCTGAGGGAGGCAAATGTCAAAACCCTCACAGGGAAGCACTTTCTGTGTTTGTAGAAGAACCAATATAGAAGACAGAAGAACCTTTATGGATAAAGAGAGTGTATGACAAGAACAGTCATAAAGAGTGAAATTAGTAAATAGGCAATGACTAGATCATGTTTTAAGCAGAGATGTAACTTGATAACATGTTAAAAGATGATCCTAAATGCTTTATAGAAAATAGATTGTAGAGCTTGGTCAAAATGTAAGCAGGGAGAATGGGTTGCTATTTCAAAAGTCCTATGGGGGGCGCCTGGGTGGCTCAGTGGGTTAAACTGCTGCCCTTCGGCTCAGGTCATGATCTCAGGGTCCTGGGATCGAGTCCCGCATCGGGCTCTCTGCTCAGCAGAGAGCCTGCTTCCCTCTCTCTCTACTCTGCCTGCCTCTCTGCCTACTTGTGACTTCTCTCTGTCAAATAAATAAATAAAATATTAAAAAAAAAAAGTCCCATGGGGTGCCTTGGTGTCTCTGTCAGTTAAACATGTGGTTCTTGATTTTGATTCAGGTCATGATCTTTGAGTTGTGAGATGGACTCACATTGGGTTCCACTCTGGGTGTAAAGCCTGCTTTAGATTCTTTCTCTCCCTCTCCCTCTGGCTCCTCCCCTGCTTCTCTCCTCTTTCTCTCTCGCTCAAAAAAAAAAAAATTCTGTAAGAGAGAAGATGACAACAGGTATTCAATGAGTAATTATTGATTTGAGTATGAGTCAGCAGTGTTATGTGCCTACCGAAACAAACAAACAAACAAACAAGCCAAAAGAAAAACTAATATTACCCTCAGCTGTATTAACAATGTCAAGAACAAGGGAGAAGTAAGATCTACTTTACATCTATCATGCTAACAATGACTGTGGTATTATGTTCAGTTCCTAGCTCAGTCATATAATAGAAACATAGATAAACAAGAATGAATTTACTGGAGGGAAAGCAAAGTGATAAGGAAAAATTTGAAACCATATTATAATGAAAATGATAAAAGGAACTAAAGGAATGAGGATTAAATTATTAGAGCTAATGTTTAAAGAAATTTTGAAGTAAGATTCAAGGAAGACCTCCTTCTTCTTGCAAGGTCTTTCCTGAATCAATTATCTTTTGCTTTTTATAAGTCAATGAGTAAAATATATTCAGAACTCCAATATACAGATATCTTAGGGGTCAGGCAAAAAGGCTTTTTGTTTTTGAACTCTGGAATATATTCTTCTCATACTTTTTAAGGCGATTTTACCTGCCTATTTTATATCCTGATTCACAGTAGTGACTTTCAGTTGCAGATTGTCTTCTTTATTTAGGACATTGAGATCAGGCCTCTGTATATTGCCTAATGATGAGCAACTATGATCGTTCATGGAATAAAACAAAATACAAAGATTTTGAAAAAAGGAGCGCCTGGGTGGTTCAGTCAGTTAAGCGTCTGCCTTCAGCTTGGGTCATGATCCCAAGGGCCTGGGATTGAGTCCTGCATTGGGTTTCCTGCTCAGTGGAAGCCTGCTTCTCCCTCTCCCTCTGCCTGCTGCTCTGCCTACTTGTGCTCCCTCTCTATTTCTCTGTCAAACAAATAAATAAAATCTTAAAAAATATTTTTTGAAAAAATAAACTTTTTTCTTAACTATCATATAGAAATATCATTTTCAGTATCCTGATCTCTTAGTGAGGTACATCAGCCTATTATTTCTCATAGCAAGAAAGAATTGTCACATAGCAAATAGGCAGAAATCTTGGCTCAAAAATCAGAATCCCATACAGCTTCTATCTTTAAGTAGCTGAAAGTTTGTCATATGTGAGCAGCTTAGATTTATTCTAAAATCTCCAAAGGGACAAATCAGTCAAAACACCAAAAAGTGAGAAGTATAATTAATTTAAAATGAAGATCATTCTAAGAAGCCAGAGTTGTGCACTGGTAGAATTAACTCTATCTCAAGAGAATCTGTCCGTTCTCTGTAGAGTTGAAGTATGAGCTAAATGATCATTATGTAAAGATAATTTTAGCATCAAAAGCTTGCTCAATCAGGTGATATAAATGCTTTTCCCCTATTAGATCTTTGATTCTGTAAGTTGGACTTTAAGAAAGTAGCTATGCATTTTCTATTTTATTTTTATCATATTTTAGTAACATAGGAAGTTTAACAATAGAGGATTACCAAATGAGAGAAAGATGAATAGTTGCATGTAGAAAAACTGGAAATCGAAAGAATGGGTTGGAGGCCAAAAACAATATATAGACACATCCAGTGGAATTGACACTTATTTGATGAGAAGGAAAGGAGAGAAAAGAGTAAAAGATGTTTTTTGTTTGCTGTTTTGAGCCAGTATGTGAGAGTAAAGTGGAGCCATCAGTAGAAATAAAGACCAAAAAAGTAGATTAGTTTGAAATTAAAGATGACGAAATATGATGGAATAGTGAATTCAAGAAATAAACAGTTGTTATTATCAAATATAATGTAATGGATTCAGAAGAAAAAAGTAATAAACTGGAATCTTTTTTTTTTCATTGTTGAGCATGAAGTGACAAGAACCTAATACCATCAAAGGAAACTTATTTTGTTAAGTAATAAAATAGACCATCAGACCTTTAATCATATAGTGTTTTTTTTTTTTTTTCATAAATTCAGATGATTCCTTTCTGTTAAGTTATTCTGCCTGATCACAGCATTGTTTTATATATAGTTTCTTAATAAGCTTTGAGAAATGATTCCTCGCGGAAAGAAAAATAGTGTGCTTAGGGAAAATAACCTAGGATTACTATTGTGCACTAAATTCAACTTTGCTATGGATTTTAGGACTTTGGAGAAGTTATTGTCTTCTCTGTAACACAGTGGCTTAAACTATATGATTTTAAATTATCTTCCATATTCTAACAGTTTTCCAGTTAGTTCACAACTTTTACTAAAGCCATAAGTTGAGAACGATAAATACTCAGTATTCTCATATTTGAAAGAATGGTGCTACACATGCCCATGTGTTATTTACTAAAAGATGTCAATGTATGTTAACTCTGCTGGAATTTAAATTAAAACAAATTAAGTTAAATAATCAAATTAACATGTCAAATATCGTCCATCCTAAATAATCAATTAAAAATTTAAAGAAAATCAAAGATAGTAAAAAAAATAAATTAAGTCCTCAGACTATATAAAGCTGATGGAAGTGAACTAAGCCTTCATTTCCCATCACTAAAGGGAAAGAAAGAGGATACTTTCCTCAAGCCAAACAAAGATAGTCCAGAAGAACCTCTTCTGGTAACTAGACTGTCTGCGGGAAGAAAATACACCTCTTACTTCTATGCTTTCTAAGCTACAGAAATTCAGATGTCCATTATAGAGAAAACAATGGGGCAGAACACGTTAGAAAAATCTCAGAAAAACCTTGCATGCTTTCCGTTGACTTGAGTGTGGATGACATGGTAGTATAAAGGCATAGAAATTAACTCCTGCTTTTTAAATTCATGAGGTGGATAAGAGTTATCCTTGAAGGCCAAGTGAGTTTAAAAGGTCACAGAGAATACAATAAGTCACAGCATTTGGGAGAACAAAGATTCATGAACTTTCTGTGGGACAGAAGTTAATCCTGCAGAATTAGATTCATAAGCCAATGCATAAGCCAAAGCAACGTAACAGAAGGAGATAAGCTGTGGGGGGTGGGGAGGTAGATTCTTAGGGGCTAGAACTGGGAGGGAGATACAAACATAATCTATCAGAGAGTAGAAACGGGGCAGCATGATGGATTGTAAGGAGCCTCCAAAGAACCACCATGTGCAACCCAACACAGAATCAACATCTGGGAGTCTGCTATGCAGATAGTCTTGTCAAATTACAACAGTGCCAGTCAGTTAGGCCAAGTAGGACTTTTGGTCTTTATCTTTTCAACAGCATTAAAGGATTCATCAATAATAGGAAGGGAAAGAAAACAATACCCATTTTCCTCTAGCATGGTTTCTCTAGCCATAAGGTAAACCTAATCTAAAGAAGATAAGGTTGAGGAGCACCTGGCTGGCTCGGTGGGTTCATCTTCTGCCTTCAGCTCAGGTCATGATCCCAGGGTCCTGGGATCGAGCCCCGCATCAGGCTCTCTGCTCAACAGGGAGCCTGCTTCCCTCTCTCTCTGCCTGCCTCTCTGCCTACTTGTGATCTCTCTCTGTCAAATAAATAAATAAAATAAAATTAAAAAAAAAAGAAGATAAGGTTGAGAGACTGAAATTTAGGTCAGGGTTGGATATATTAGTATTCTAAAAATTCATCCCAATAGCCAAAAAAAAAAAAAAAAAAACCTTTGTTCCATAACTTGAAGTGTACAGAAAGCTGGGAATCTACTGAGAATGTCATCCGGGGCAGAAGGAAAATCTAGCAGGAGAAGTTTAAAGGCAATTTAAGGTAATTGGAGAAAAATAAAACTTCTCAATGCCTTTCATAAACTCATTACATATGTTTGGATGTTCTCTCGTTATTAACATATAAACCTTCTGGTAGCATTTCATAGGTATTATTCCTTTAATAAAAATGTACTGAATGCTACTTTAAGTCAGAAAATGTCCTGAATGGTCTGGATAAACCAGAAAAAAATGCAATCCCCACAGTCATCAGAGGTTACAGATGTTTATATCTGGCCTCAGGGAAGAGGTTGCTGCTTTCTTTGGGGGAAGAATAGACTCAGATTGCTTTGAAGTTTCCAAAGCCTGGTTACAGATATTTGGACTGATAAACAAATATTGAACTACGCAGAGGTAGAAAAAATGCCTAGGAGTCTATTGTATAGAACATACCTTATATTAATCATAGTATCATCAGAGATCTTTGTTGGATTCTCTTCTGGCATATTTATTAAGCAATTCACATCAACAACTTCAAGGGAAAGAATAGGATTAAGTGGGTTGTGAAGTATTGTCTGTGTTTGAATAGGTGGGGAGAAAAGAAAAGAGCATTAAAGCAGAGGGAAATGCACTAGTATATTGCATAGACAGCTCTAGCTCTGCCTGCTTATATTTTTTGGCACATTACAAAGATTCTTGCCCAGTCCCCCTCCCTTTCCTTTAAGCACTCATATTCCATAACTGTATGCTCTAAATGAATTCTTCACATTTGGGGAAGTAAAGTATATGAGAGTATATGTCTTGTTGATCTACAAATAATTAATCTTAATGTTTGGAGAAAGCTTGGAATCCAGAAAAAAAAAAAAGATGTTTTTACTAGATTAATGAGCAGAAGTTATGACATGTTGTTTCTCCTAAGCATTTAGCTGTAACTTATGTCAATAGAGTAGCTTGTTACAGATATTATGATTTTAATTTAATTGAAATGTGAGTGGTAGATATTTCTTTTCCTCTTTTGAGAGAGAACATAAAAAAAATCTATTCTCAAAGTGGTAAATAAAATAGAACAAAATAGAATGATTAACAGCCCATGAGAATATCACATGACAATTACCATAGACATATATTCAAACAAATTTGGGAGGTCCTTCAATTGTTCCTTCTAATTATTTAAAGGTGGAGATGGGAGGGGGAGGATGGCAGAGTAGGAGGACCCTAAGGTCATGGATACAACTAGATAATATATCAGCACAAATGACAAAGGAAATGACCAGAAGACAGGCAGAACAACCTCCACAGCTAAAGGTGGAGAAGAGGCCCCACTGAAGAAGGTAGGAAAGGTAAAGACACAGTTTGGAGTGAAATAGACCATGGCTGTCCATAGTCAGAGAAAGCTGGTGGTGTAGAGAAGGTAAGAAACTCCAGCCTTCTCCACAGAGGAGCCTGCACTCAGAAGACAAATCTCCATAACATTTGGCTTTAAAAGTGAGAGGGACAAAATTTCATGGATTCTTGCAACAAACAGGACCTAAAGCCTAGAATTTTAAAAATCAGTGGGCTCAAATCTGGGAGAGCAAGGAGGGCATTAGGAAAGTGAATTCCTGCCCTTAGGAAGATAGCACAGCAAGCAGCCTGTACAGATACTGCATAGAACCAGAAGTATGAAAAATGCTTGGGACTTGTGGGAGTGAGTTATTCACTCATGTTAGAGCATGGATCAGGAAGGTATGGATAAAAGGAAGACCCCTCCAGGAACAAAGGAGCAGGTAGGCACTATTTCTCTACCTCACCCCTCACAGCAAAAATAAATAAATAACTAAATAAAAATAAAAATTAAAAAAGGGTTACTTGTGGGGAACCAGCATTGTTCTGAAACTCCCTACCTAACTGGTTTATGCCAAGACCCCCTCCACCTTGCACTTTACAGATCTATCATTCCCAGTCTTACTTGCCTCAGTTTCCTTTCTGCAGGGTATTTCCACAGAAGATCAGCACCCCCCTCCCTGCAATGAATCTCTTGGCCCACACATATTGTGAGGTTTCTGTTCTGGCAACAGCACCAGTGGCAGTGGTAGCTGGTCTCCTTTCACAAATAGACCAGGATGCACCTTGTTAAAATATGTCCCACCTTTACTGGGGCCTAAACACTGCCTACACAGGCAAAAAGAACCTCTATAGACAACTGAACAAAAGGATAAAGCATCCAGGACACAAAAGCAAAGTGCACACACACACATAGGAGATATTCCCAAAAGCACCAGGACTTAAGGAACAAGAAATACTGCACCACATGACACTGCAGGACCTCTTCTTCATAAAGTCATTACTTTTAAGAGCAAGCTGACTTTCCCAATACATAGATGCAGAAAGTTAGACAGAATGAGGAGAGAGAAGAATATGTCCCAAATGAAAGAATAGGTTAAAACCATAGGAAAAGACCTGAACAAAATGGAGATAAATAATATTCCCAATAGATAATTTAAAATAATAATCATAGGGCGCCTGGGTGGCTCAGTGGGTTAAGCCGTTGCCTTCGGCTCAGGTCATGATCTCGGGGTCCTGGGATCGAGTCCCGCATCGGGCTCTCTGCTCAGCAGGGAGCCTGCTTCCCTCTCTCTCTCTCTCTCTCTCTGCCTGCCTCTCCGTCTACTTGTGATCTCTCTCTGTCAAATAAATAAATAAAATCTTAAAAAAAAAATTCTATAAAATAATAATCATAAATATACTCATGAGCCTTGAGGGGGAAAAAAAAGTGGAGGACATCCGTGAGACCCTTAAAATGATTTAAAAATAACCAATCAGAGATGGAGAGGACAATAAATGAAATTAAAAATTATTTATAGATGGAATAAATAACAGGCTAGAGGAAGCAGAGGGTTTAATTAATGACCTGGAAGGCAGAGTAATGGAAATTAAGCTGAGAAAATGAGGAGACAAAAATATGCAAAACAAGAATAGACTTAAGGAACTAAGTGACTCCATCAAATGTAAAGCAACATTTGTGTAATAGGGATACCAGAAAACGGAGAGACAAAAAGAGGCAGAAAATTTATTTGAAGAAATAATAGCTGAAAACTTCATTCATCTGGTGAATGAAACAGATATTCAGATACAGAAGACAGAGAAATCCACCCTCACCCAAAAAAAAAAAAAAAAAAAAAATCAACCCAAGGATGTCCACACTAAGACACATACTAAGTAAAATAACAACAACAACAAAAAAGTAATGATGAAGAATAAATAAATAAATAAATAATTAAATAATAGAAGAATAAAAGCAGCAAGAGTAAAGAAAAAAATTATATAATGGACAACCCATAAGTCTATAAGCAGATTTTTCATCAAACATCAAGTCATTCCCTTTGGCATATTATGACACAACATATTCAAAGTCCTGAAAGTAAGAAAATCTGCATTTAAGAATATCCTATCCAGAATAAAAGGAGAGATTCTATCCCAGACAAAACTAAGAGTTCATTACCAAAATAAAACCTTACAAGAAATATTATAGGACACTCTTTGAGGAAAGAAAAGTCCATAAATGAGAGAATGAAAACTAAGTATATTTGTAAAAATAAATCAAGGCATTCATAAAATAAAGTAATGTAGTTAATGACATCATATACCTAAAACCTAGGTGGAGAAGAGTAGAGAATAGATTCAGATTTAAATGACTATCAATTCAATATAGACTGCCATATGCAGATGTTATATACAATCTGAATGGTAACCAGAAATCAAAAACCAGTAATAGAAATGCAGAGAATAAGGATAAAAGTGTCCAAGTATATCACTAAAGAAAACCAGCAAACCATGAGAGAGCAGGAAAAGATCAGAGAAAAACTAAAAACACAAACACAAAACAAGTAATAAAACACAATAAATAAATATCAATAATTACTTTGAATGTAAATGGACTAAACCTATCTAATAATACAGGGTAACAGACTGAATTAAAAACAAAACAGGGTGCCTGGGTGTCTCAGTGGGTTAAACCTCTGCCTTCAGCTCAGGTCATGATCTCAGGGTCCTGGGATTGAGCCCCACACTGGGTTTCTCTGCTCAGCAGAGAATCTGCTCCCCCCAACTTCTGCCTGCCTCTCTGCCTACTTGTGATCTCTGTCTAATAAATAAATAAAATCTTCAAAAAATTTTTTAAAAATAAAAACAAAACAAAAACAAGACCTATCTACATGCTGCCTAGGAGAGACTCATTTTAGACCTACAGATGTGCAGATGGAAAGTGAGGGGATGGAGCAACATTTATTATGAAAATTGATGTCAAAAGAAGACAGGGTAACAATACTTATGTTTGATAAATTAGACTTTAAAAAAAAGACCATAACAGATAAAGACAACATATAATAATAAAAGGGACTATCCAACAAGAAGATGTAACAATTGTAAGATTTATGCACACAACGTGGGAACTGCCAAATACATAGAACAGTTAATAAAAACCATAAAGGAACTAATCAATAGTAATACAACAATAGTAGGGAATTTTACAACCACACTTACATCAATGGACAGGTTATACAAAGAGAATATCAACTTGGAAATAATGGCTTTGAATGACACATTGGATCACATGGATTTAGCAGGTATATTAAGAACATTCCATCCTAAAAAGTAGAATACACATTTGTTTCAAGTGCACATGGAACATTCTCAGAACAGATCACATATTAGCTCACAAAATAAACCTCTACAAATTTAAGAAGATTGAGCTCATACAGTGCATATTTTCTGACCACAACTGTATGAAACTAGAAGTCAACCATAGGAAAAAAATCTGGAAAGAGTGCAAATACATGGAAGTTAAAAACATACTACTAAACAATGAATGGATCAACCAAGAGATCAAAGAAGAAATCAAAAAGTACATGGAAATAAATGAAAATGAAAGCACAACAGTACAAGAATTTTTAAATGCAGCAAAAGTAGTGCTAAAAGGGAAGTATATAGCAATACAAGCCTACCTCAAGAAGCAAGAAAAATCTCAAATAAAAAACCTAACCTTATACCTAAAGGAGCTAGAAAAAGAACAAACAAATCCCAAAAAAGAGCAGAAAGAAGGAAATACTAAGGATTAGAGCATAAATAAACCAAATAGAAACTGAAAAAAACGGTAGAACAGATCAATTTAATTGGGAGCTGGCACTTTGAAAAGACCAACAAAATTGATAAACCTCTAGCCAGATTCAACGAAAGAGAGGGAAAGGGAAGAAAGAGAGAGAGAGGGAGATAGAGAATACTCAAACAAAATCACATATGAGAAAGAGGAAATAACAACTGATCCTACAGAAATATAAACAATTATAAGACAATACTATGAAAATTTTTATGCCAACCAACTGGACAACCTAAAAGAAATGGGTAAATTCCTAGAAACATATAACCTACCAAAACTAAAGCAGGAAGGAACAGAAAATTTGAACAGACTGAATACTACCAATGAAATTGAATCAGTAATAAAAACAAACAAAACAAAGCAAAAAACAAACAAACAACAACAACAACAAACTCTCAACAAACAGAAGTCCTGGATCAGATGACTTCACAAATGAATTCTAAGAAACATTTGGGGACACTGGGTGGCTCAGTTGATTAAGCATCTGACTCTTGATTTGGGCTCAGGTCATGATCTCAGGATTGCAATTAAGAAAATCATTCACCACAATCAAGTGGGATTTATTCCTGGGTTTCAAGGGTGGTTCAATATTCACAAATCAATCAATATGATATATTACATCAATAAAAGAAACAATAAAAAACATATGATCATTTCAATAGATACAGAAAAAGCATTTGACAAAATACAACATTCATTCATGATAAAAACCCTCAACAAAATAGGTTAAGAGAGAACAAACCTCAATATAATAAAGGCCTTATATGAAAAACCCACAGCAAACATCATACTCAATTGGGAAAAACTGAGAACTTTTCCCCTAAGGTCAGGCATAAGACACAGATGGCCACTTTCACCAGTTTTATTCAACATAGTATTAGAACTCTTAGCCACAGCAATCAGACAACAATAAAATAAATAAAAAGCATCTAAATTGGGAATGAAGAAGAAAAGTTGGGACTATTTGCAGATGATATGATAATATAAATAGAAAACCCTAAATACTCCACAAAAAACAAACAAACAAACAAACAAAACTACTAGAACTGGTAAATGAATTCACTAAAGTCATAGGATACAAAACCAATGTAAAGAAATATGTTCTATTTTTTATACACTAAAAATGAAGGATAAGAAAGAGAAATTAAGAAAACTATCTCATTTACAATTGAACAAAAATAATAAAGTCCCTAGGAATAAACTTCTCCAAAGAGAAGAAAGACCTGAACGCACAGTTGTCAAGATGGTTGAAAGAAAAAACACAAGAAACAACAAGTATTCCCAAGGATTTGGGGAAATAGGAGCCCTCATGCACTGTTGGTGGGAATGCAAAGTAGTGCAGCCACTGTGAAAAACAGTACAGAGCTTCCTCAGAAAGTTAAAAATAGTAATATCCTACCACCCTACCATCTAATAATCACACTACTGTGCATTTACTAAAAAATTATCAAATCACTAATTCAAAGAGATACATGTACCACTATGTTTATTGCAGCATTATTTACAATAGCCAAATTATGGAAGCAGTCCAAGGGTCCATTGATAAAAGAACAGATACAGAAGATGTGGCATAAACATCTGTATATTTATATTTCATATATATCATTATATAATATATATATCATTATTCATCCATAAAAAGAATGAAATCTTTCATTCTTTTCATTTGCAACAATATGGATGGAGCTAGAGAGTATAATGCTAAGCAAAATAAGTCAATCAAAGAAAGACAAATACCATATGATTTCACTCATATGTGGAATTTAAGAAACAAAACAAGCAAAGGGAAAAAAGAGAGAGACAAACTAAGAATCAGACTCTTAACTATAGAAAACAAACTGATGCTTACCAGAGATGGGTGGGTGAGGGATGGTTAAAATAGATGACGGAAATTAAAGAGCACTCTTACTGTGATAAGCATGGAATAATGTGCAAAGTTGTTGAATCACTATATTGTACACCTGAAACTAATATAACACTGTATGTTACTATGTTAGAATTAAAATGCTTAATTAAGGGGCTCCTGGGTGTCTCAGTGGGTTAAAGCCTCTGCCTTTGGCTCAAGTCATGATCTCAGGACCCTGGGATGGAGCCCTTCATGGGGCTCTCTGCTCAGCAGGGAGCCTGCTTCATCCTCTCTCTCTCTGCCTGCCTCTCTGCCTACGTGATCTCTGTCTGTCAAATAAATAAATAAAATCTTAAAAAATAATAAAATGCTTAATTAAGAAAATAGAATATTTAAAGATGATTCTGAATTCTTGAAAACTTTATAGTGATAATTTCCAAAGTTTTCCATTTATTTATTTTTGGCTATGAGTAATAACCATAATCACAAAATTAATCTTGTGAAATAGATCAGAGAATTATTTATCAGTGTTAAAGATATCAGTAGTAAAGATAGTAAAGATATGATTAGTAGTAAAGATATGATTTCTACACTGAGTTTCTCAAACAATTTTTTTTAAAATTTGCAACTACTAACTTTAAAATTAAATGTTTAAATTATTCAGCTTTGTTCACTATTTGGGGAGAAATATATGGTATGTTATCAGATCATACATTTTCAGTCCAAAAATTGTCTTAATATTCTCCCACCTGAAAAAGAATTTTACCACTTTCTTTCCAGCTTGCCATGCTTTGATCACTTTGGCCTCAATTAATATTTTATTCTGGTACAGGACTTCTCAAAATATGGGCTGCAAGCTTAAGGATCTTATAAATCTTCAGGAGTCCATAGAGTCCATACTATTTTCATTATAATATAAGCATGTTGTGGGCCTTTTTCACTACCTTGATATTTTTGTTAATGGAGCAAAAGCAGTGGTGGCAAATTTGCCACAGCCATGATTCAATCAAAGCAGTGGCACAAAACAGTATTAAATAGAATTTAAAATGTAATCTCAATAATGTTTTGACAAAGCCATAAAAGATATTAATTTTAAGACCATTGAATAATATCTTTTAACAATTTGTGTGACAACATAGAGAGTGTTCATAAGGTCCCTCTGCTGCATACAGACATACAATGCTTCCACAGGAAAAAGAACCACACTTTTGTCTACAATTGTGCAGTTGTTTGAAATGTGAGACAAACTGGCCACCCACTTTTTCATAGAGCACTGTTTTAACTTGAAAGAATGAAAGACAAACTGTTCTTTGAAGTTGTATACTCAGCAGATATTTTCTTACAAATGAATTAAGTAGGTCTGCCACTTCAAGGTAAATGTCTGATGGTATTTCTTTGCAAAAGTGAAATTTATTGTGGGTTTATTATAGTTGTTTAAAATAATATATTACACATATTTCTTTTTTTTAATTTGAAATTTTGGTTTCTAATATAGTAAAAATGTAGATGGTATAATTCACCTAAAGAAACATTCTTTGAGAACCTCAGTATTTTTTTTTTTTTCAAATTGTGCATCCTAAGAGCAGAAGTTTTGAAAACAGCTACTCTGCTACAAAGCTGACTACATGGTAGACACTCAGATATATCTGTTCTTTGAAGTCAGAGGAGTAAAGGCTGAAGAAATAATCATTTGTGAGGTCATGAAGATCATATCTGAAGAAACTTGTGATCCATAACAAAGAATTTAGACTTATTCTATGTGAGTCATTATGTATTTTAAAGCGTATTTATTTGTCAGAGGGAGGGAAATCTGCTTAACAAGGCATACAATTGTAGGAGAAAAATCAAGAGTAAGAATAATAGTCAAATTCAAGACAACATAAAATACTAGATATATAAGTCTTTCTAGGAATATTGTATTTCTTCATCACCTAGGCAAGAATCATCAACAAGAATCTAGTAGCTTGCAAATTAACTTGTTCAAGGCAAGTGAAGTTCCATCAGAGTTTAAGTTAATGGTTTATTAAGGTCATTCCATATATGAGAACTAGGTAGTATCACAAACAAGAAGATTACATTGGATATTGAGAAATAGTATCTCAGAACTGGAGAACTTTCATAGTATGGGTAACTCTCCTGAAGCTTTTCCTTTAACACTAGTGTGAAACAACTATAGAGGGAACCTACTCTCTCTATACCGCACAGAATTTCCTTGTAGGCCAGATCTAAGAAACACATTTGCTAACATTCTAAGGAGAATGAACACTTTTGGAAGAAAATATATGTTCTGAAAATTAAATTAGGATAATGTATAAGGGAAATTGGCTGAAAGAAATGTCTCCCAGGAAAGAGACAGATTGAATAAGGTTTGGGGAATTAGTCCCCTCTAAAGAATAGCCAAATTCAGTTATAGGATACCTAAAAGGAAAACAATAATTAGATGCCATTAGACAAAAATGAGGAGACACTCGCTCTGTAGTCAGTTTGAATACTCGTATCTGTAGTTCTATTAGGTGATATGCTTCATCTCTTTTGAAGTATCACTAAGAGAATATGAAATTTTTGTGGGGGAGAGGATGTATATTCTCAAGTTGAAGGTCATTTGCAGGTAAAATAAAGATTTTGCTAAAGGAAAACTGTAGGTGGAACAAAAAAAAATAAGGCTCCATTTAAAAAGTGGTAGCTGTACTCCCTCTTAACAAAATGGACAAAGGTGAGACAGACACAGAAAGAGTTGAATGATTCTGCTTAGTAAAGTAAGAGACTTTTTTTTTTCTTCCTATAGCCAACTTAGAGAAGGAAGAAGAAAGGAGTAACAGAAAGTACTCGGACAGTGAGAAAGTCCCAAGACTTCTATTGTTTGTCCACTATCAGTCCAGAGTCTATGGCTTAGGTGTGAGGAGATAGGTTAAATAAATGATGGGGATTAAGAAGTGTACTTGTGATAAACACAGGGGGATTTATGGAAATGCTGAATTACTATACTGTACACCTGAAACTAACATTACACTGTATGTTAACTAACTGGAATTAAAATAAAAACTTGAAAAAAAAGAGTGTATATATCACATCAAATCACTTCATGTAAATGATATTTTGTTGAAGTCAAGGCAAAAGTACCATTTTCCATGTTTCTGTTATTTTAGGAGGAAGAAAAGAAAAAGAAAATATTCATGGGTAAAATTAAGAATTTGGGGGAACTAGAAATTTAGGGTAGGATATAGTAAGAGAACATTAAACCCCCAGCTGTTGACATCTGGGCTAGTGACTGACCTCTGTTTAGCTTCAAAAATTAAGGAATCTAACATGGTAAAAATGACATCAATATGATACAATGAAAGAAGTCTCAATACAGACCAACGCTGTAGCAATTTTCTTGATTGTGCTGAGAGCTAAGTAACTGGAACAAGTTTCTGTAATGTGATTAGACTTTCTTAGAATGAATAATTGTCACAGTTGCTGTTATGGAAAAGTAATTAATTATATGAAGTAATTATTGTTTTCCCTCAAGTATACCTGTTTGACTTTTTTTTCCTAGAAATTAAAAAAGCAATGTTGTTTTTATCTTGATAGGTAGTTACGTTGTTTGGGTCCAGAATTGCAGGGTAGAAAATGGCATTGACAGAATGTGAAACATGTTGGTGAACTAAAGCAGTGGTAAAGTAAAATGTTAACATAAACAGTCTTAATTTAAGGGAATGACTATGAAGGGGTAGCTTTTAAATGAATCTCCTTTTTGGTAGAAGGAAATGCTTTGTATATACTATCTGCCTAAAGAACAGGATGGAATGAACCAAACAAACCATCCTACCACCTGTGATTTTGCAATTTCAGAGGAAATCACCATGAATAAGATACACAAATGTGATAATTCTGAAGTGTGTTAAATGTGCATATGTAAGTCTTTTGATTAATTTCAACTTAGAATTTAATAAATTCCATCCTGATCATTCAGTATTCATATATTCAATGTTCTAAACCACTAAAACCAGAAAAAATAATAGAATACTTCCTCAGTAGAAAGATCTGAAATAAAACACATGTATATTTAGAATATTTTAAAAAGTTATATTGCCTTACAGAAATCTTGTAATATAAAGTAAATCAGAGGTGATTGGGGGAATGTGTTGTCTATACTGAATTTCTCACATGTTAATTGGAATCACAAATTCTTCTTTTCAGAAATATTTGGAAAGTACATCTATATTAATAAATCATTGTATTTTTAAAATATTTAAATAAATTGTATTTGAGTAGAAAGAAATAATTCAAACATGCATAACTTCCATGTTGATATCAACTTAAATATTAATCACTATTACTTATCAGTCAAGTATATATGAAACCATACCTTGTCTCCTGCATTGGGTTAGAAACAATGAGACATTGTTTACAGAAATATAAAACAAGCTTACTGTCCTCATAATATTCTTAAAATATTCTGCAGAGGGAGGAACATTAATGAGCAGGAAATCAAGGTGAATAGTACAAGAGGAATCATATACTATGATATATATATCATATATATGATATTATATATATATATATATCATATACTATGATATATACTAGAGAATTCACACACTATATAAATGGTCAAGAGAGTTTTATAGAAAAAAAATGATTAGGGAGTGAGTCATTATGACACTCCTTGAAAGATAAATTTGAAGTGTGGAGGAGGAAGGATCATTGATATGAAGGAAAATATGAACAGAAACATACAGGTCTATACTTAAGTGGAAGGGAATCCAGTGAAAGAAGTTGGGGGGTGTACAAAAGAGAAAAACAATGGTCATGTAAGTCAATAGAAGTATAAAAAGAAGTTACATGAAGACAATTTCAAAAGTTTTCATTAGTAACAGCAAAAAAAAAAAAAAAAGAGAGAGAGAGAGAGAAAAGACTGCTGGATACAGACATGAGAAAAATATGAATGACCTCAGAGATTAATAAAAGAAGAGGATATTTACAGTGAGGGACCCTGGGTTTAAACCATGGCTTTGCTGCTCACCAGCTCATGACTTTGTAAAAGACACTAAACAACCTTGAATTTTCTCAACTTCAAAATGGAAATGATAATAATTTATTCATAAAGTGGTGAGGTTAGGTTGGACAGCATTTCTCAGAGTATGTAACACAGTGCTTGATATAATTGAAATGTGTCAAATAAATGTTATTGGATGAAATCTGGAAAGCAATTTTCAGACCCAGGTACAAATTGTATGTTGTAGATATATATTAGTGAACAAAATAGAGTAATACTAAAATATTCTTTGCATTTATTTGATGATTTGGTTTATTTGTTCCTCAAACTAGAAAATACAGACATGTGTGAAATTAGGAAAGGAACTTTTGGAGAAAGTGAAAAACTTTAAAGCAAGAACAAGGGAAAAAGAGAAAAGAGACAGATGGAGGAAAATTAAAACTAAAAAGGAAAAGTTATTCAAAAGCTGGAAAGAAACAAGAGTGAGGGCATGTGTGTAGTAAGGGATATAATTTCCTTTGAAATGGAAAAAGGAAACATAAATATATGGGATAAAATACAGATAATTAGAAGCTCAGGTTTTTTTTTATTCAAATGCTTTCAATCTTACTGTTTGAATTACTTTTTCAGAATCTAGATAATGGAGATGAAATCGGAGTATACAAAATTGCCACTGACAAGTTTGCATGCCCTATCATTAGGTAATTGACAAAACCACTGAGCAATGGCAAGCACACTATTTAGATATATGTCAAATTGTTGCATATATTGTTGCAAATTATATATATATATATATATATATATATATGCCAAGCTTAGGTTGCTTGATTCCTTTTCTGTAATCTAAATATGCAATATTGATATGGAACTGTCAACTGTCAGCTCATCTACCAGGTTTCCCTTGACCATCTTATCTAAAACAATATGGCCTGCCTCATCACTCTTCTTTTTTTTCCTCTTTTTTTCTTTTTTTTTTTCCCACACCCATGGCTCCCAAAACATTCTTTCACTTTTTTAACATTTCCATTGCATCTATTTCTAACTGAGTTATTTACTTGTTTCAAATATTGTCTCCCCCCAAGCCCCTGCTAACTTATAAAATCTACAGAATTTAGATTTTGTCTGTATTGTTCACTGTTTTATATGACACAGTGAGAAAATTGCTTGGGATGGAAAGGTCACTTAAAGCATAATGTTGAATGAATGAATGTCTATCTGTTTTGTTATTTTATTCAGAAATATTTATTGTGAAAATTTTATGTGTCAGATGCCACTCAGCTATTTAGAGGATATGATAGTGAGCAAAGAAGACTAGATCTCCATATTCCTCATATTTTTTTCTAGTGCTAGAAGTAAAAAAATAAATAAGAAGAATAAGTACATAAACAAAGGAAAAAATAAACATATTTCAAAAAGTGGTAAGATAGTGGTGGTGGGATAGTGGTAGGATAGTGATAGTAAGATACTGCTTAAACTGGGGAGATGACATTTAAATGAAACCTAAAAGATATAATATAGCTGCTATATAAAGAGTCAGGGCAAGAACACTCCAGAGGGAATTGCAAGTGCAAAGGCTGAAACAAGAAAGAATTTAGAGAAAGAAACAAATAGAAGGCAGACCTGAAAAGAGTATAATGAGACAATAGAAGAGTGGTTCGCAATGACTGTCGAAGGCAGCAAGTGTCAGTCATCTTATTACTAATCTATTCTGTGAAATATCATAGTATTAATTTTATAAGATACCATAAAACCAAGAATACTAGTATATGGTATATATAATATATGGTATACATTAAGGAAAGGTGTCAAAATTAATTTATCAAAATACCTATAAAAATAAATATTTACTGAAGTGCCTGAGTGGCTCAGTCAGTTAAGCATCTGACTTGATTTTGGCTCAGGTCATGATCTCAGGGTGGTGAGATCAAGCTCCAAGCCAGCATGGAACCTGTTTAAGATTCTCTCTCCTTCTGTCCCTGTCCCACCCTCAAAAAATAACAAATAAAAAAAAATATTCACTATATTTCAAATAAAAATATCACAAACATAAAACATCAAGTAAAACAGAACTAATAAAATTACAAAGAATACCTTAGCATTCTAGTGTAAATTATGAGCTTCTAATGTCCAGGCTTTCTTTGATTTCAATCCACTATGCTTAGGGATTGCACTGAGATATTGACTCTGAGGTAACTTCTCCAGTTTGTCTCAGGTCTTCCTGCCCTGACTAGGGCTCCCAAGAGGAGCTTAGTAGCTACCAAATTTGATTCAAATTCTGGTTAATCCTAGCAGGAAGGGAGCTCCACTTATGATCTACCTTTTACCCCTTCGCCTGAAATGTTATTTAGAAATATTCTTTCCACATTACTCAGCAAACCTTTTCATTTGGCCTGGGGTAGGGGGAAGAGAGATAAGAGAATGGATGATAAGTGTAATTGGAGTTAAGAGTCAATGAGACATAAAAAGCTTGAGATGAAGATGCCAAGGATGGAGTTAAAAAAGTCAACAAGAGGGCTGGTAAGAAAAGCATAGAAAGCTTAAAAACTTGCTGGTAAATATCTAAAATAAGCCATCACACAAACAGAAATACCCATTTCAACACTTAAGAATTACTTAAGGGGTGTTTCTGTGACTCAGTTCATTAAGGGTTTGACTCTTGGACTCAGCTCAAGTCATGATCTCAGGATCCTGGGATCAAGACTTGCTTAAGGTCCACGGTCAGCAGAGAGTCTGCTTGAGATTCTCTCCTTCTTCCTCTGCCCCTTCACTGCTCTCTCTCTCACTCACTCTCTTTCTCTCTAAAATAAAAAAATAAAAGTCTTTAAAAAATACTTAATTTAATGGAGTAATGAAAGATCAAAGTAAAGTAAGATCAAGGACTTTTCTTGTATTGTAAAAGGAATGAGAAGAGAATCTTAGTACAATAACATGGGTTTGCAGATATGGTGGTGGAAGATATAATTCCTTCTAATTAATTACTAGTAGAGACAGCCAATAAAGTAGAAACTCAGTGTAAAGAAAGAGTACATGGGCAAATTACGGAGATTGAAAAATTATTCATGGTAGTCACTTTGGAGGGGGAGAAAAACATACCATATAAATATGTTTGAGAATAACCTCAAGTTTATTTAAGTTCTGAAATTTAAAGGGAAATCAACCAGTCTAGTTGTGTAGCTTTCCCTGGCATTTCCCAACTGGTAAACAGGCAGGTGTAACAAAAGCAGTTCTTAGAATTAACAGGGGCTTGAAATTGACAGACAGGTACAATGGAAAGGAAGTGAGGAGTACAAGGGAATGGAGGTTCCCAGGACTGTGGGATTTATGCTTGAAAAAGAGGAAAGTGAGGGAGAATGAGAGCATGCATAGAAGAAAGTCAGCGGATTTGATCACATAGAGGCTAAAAATTCTTGGGCCAAGGGTTCCAGAGCAAGAGCAAGGTTGTTGGAAGCATAAGAGGCAGCTGTTAAAAAGATGTAGTTTGAAATCGGCATTTTGGTAGGAATTAAGTTAGTAATCATAATTTCTAAGGTGTGACTGTGAAAACATATTGCTGATTTAAATGAAAGAATAGATAACACCTATATATCTTTTGGGGTAGTTGCCCCGGTTATAGCTATTCTGAATAGGCTTTGCCCTTATACCTAACTCTTCCCCGATTTCTGTAGTTTCCTTTATATTCAGATAGAATATTCTTCTGACTCTCTACCAAATATGTCATTCACACTCCCATTTCCACCACTTGGAACATTCCAGTACTTCTCCCTAACATGCTATACTCCTATCTGGTTGTATCTGTTCAATCCTTATTCATTTTTCAAGAGCATTGACTATCATTTAGGTGAAACTTCTAAATTATCCAACCCAGAGCAATATTTTCCCCATTACAAGCCCTCTGAATATGTAGCACACACAATTCATTTAACACAAATCAGATATTCACTTTCAAAATACCTTGTGTTACCCTGATATAGCATTGTATTCTTAGTACTCCACCGAAACAACCACAAAATATCCCAATAACTTAACCATATAAAGTTTATTTTTCATTACCAACGCAGCAATGTTGATGGTAGTTTATTAAAGGGCCTACCTTCCCTTTGCCTAGTGGCTAGTGACTTTGCAGTCTCTTAAGGTCTGGGGAATCCTCTGGAGAATCTTGGCCATCTGGCCTGGCCAGCTTAAACACAAGATGAGAAAGCAAGGAGGACTGTGTACAAGCCTGATTGTGTAGGACATTTAAGTTACTATAAGGACTTCAGTTTTTACTCTGAAACATGGACTCATTGCAGGATTCTGACAAAGAAGGAACATAATTCAACTTATGTTTTAAAAGGAGGGGATGATAGTCAGTTTCTGGGTGTATCTTAAATTTATAGTTAACATTGCCCAATGGTTTGCGTGTGCAGTGTGAGAGATAAAAAAGGAATCAAGAAAGGTAAGAATGGTAATACCTAGAATCTGACAGATAAGCATTCAACAAGCTTAAAAATGAATCAGTAGGGGCGCCTGGGTGGCTCAGTGGGTTAAAGCCTCTGTGTTCTGCTCCATGATCCTGGGGTCCTGGGATGGAGCCCCGCATCAAGCTCTCCGCTCAGCAGGGATCCTGCTTCCTCCTCTCTCTCTGCCTACTTGTGATCTTTATCTGTCAAATAAATAAATAAAACCTTAAAAAAAATGAATGAGTAAATAGGTATATGTGTTGTGTGTGTGTGTTTTGTTTTTGTTTTTGTTTCTTTTTCCTATCAAGTCTGGCTTTTACAACTAATTTAGATATCTCTCTGACTTCCGGCACTTGATTTTCTTGTATCAGTGGAGAGTGCTTTCTCCTCTATTGTAACCCTGAAACCCAAATGAATAGTTTAGGTATTTATGTATTAAGAGCATAAATACTTTTGATCTTCTCTTGTAATATCCCCTTGATTATTAGAATGCTCAAAGGATACATAATAAAAAGACAGCTTTTTGTTACATGCCAACAAGGCACATAAGTCATAAAAATTTAATGTAAACCCTTGAGACCAGTATGAAAGGTACTGTGAGGGCTTTATGATACTTGAAGTGATTTTGTCACATACTAGGGACCTCCACCAGTGCGATTTCAACTTGTAACTGCCTTTGTTGAAAGTACATATAATCATATGGCCACAAAAGCATGACAAAACAAAATTCTATTTCTTTTATCTGCACTGTCTTCATCATAGAAAACAGTTGTATTTCTGTGGCTTCAGAAACTAATTAATTCTTTATGAAGCAGAAGGAAAAACAGACTTATTTAGATATGGTCAAAACAAAATTAATGTTTAACATATTTTTATGTTGCATCATTTTTCCTTTAAAGAAAATCCTTCCATCTAAAAACTGTACATATATTGTTTTCATCCTCATGTGTTCTCACTTATGTATGTTTACAGAGGATCTGGACCAGAATATGCCATTTCTGCCAGTTCCCCATGATTTGGATTATGTTCATACCTATTTTTGAGTGTTTTCCAGAATCTTTTTTCTATCCCAGCACCAGGCCAAGATGAAGTCAGTCACTGGAGTGTGCTAGTTAATTTAATATATCTTATTGTCAGGTGTTCACAGGGTGCAGTGTATACTTTCTTTTATATATATGAAGATTGTTAAGTGACTAAGAATAAAGTTTTGTCTCCAGTGTTTAGGGACCATGACCAGAGTTTCCTATAGAAATATATGATGACTATAATTACTACATAGATTGGATTGTTGATCTACCTAGAATAGTCTCTATTTTTTATGCATAAGGTATCCAATATCATAGTATACTTTTTACTGGATCCAGCAGACAATTTTATTGTGAAGAAGCATTTTAGTCTCAAACTTATCTGATCTACCTTGGTCCACTGCTCTAGCACTGTGGAAGTAGTGTTTTTTATGTGCTACAAGTGTTTGATTGGTAACAGTTTTCCTGAGTGGAATGCTTTGGTTCGTAGATTTTTCTATTAAGTATGGTACTGTGAAAAGCTCCAGGTAATGCAGACAAGCGAGACTTTAAAACTCTGCCTGTCTGGGGATGTTGCTGATATCTAGACAAAGCTTACACTAAAAAGATAAGCTTCATCTACTTTTGTGTTTTGCTCCTTATGTAAGCTCAATTCATATTGTTGCTCATCATCTGTGCACTGTTAAGAAGAGCAGTGCACTTTAGGAACAGGTAAAGGTTAACTGTAGTGATCTGCTCACCGTATAATAGGATATAGTGGGGTATGAGGTTCGCCTTGGCCTGCTCTATCAATATAAGCTCTTAACTTGGCATGCAACTGTGAAAAGAAGTGCTTTAGTTACAACTCAATAGGTAGCATCAATTTTGCCCAGCACATAACTGTAGGTGGTTAACGTTGGCTTGCCATACTGCTGTTAATGGTAACACTTTAGATCAGAAAAACTCTGTAAGTGGTAACATTTAATCTCAGCATAACAATGTAAAAGGTGCTGCTTTCATCTCATTTTAAAAGACTCTGGTGTGATTATCCTCACTTTCCAGACGATTTTTTTTTAAGATTTTATTTATTTATTTGACAGAGATCACAAGTAGGCAAAGAGAGAGGAAGGGAAGCAGGCTCCCCGCTGAGCAGAGAGCCCAATGTGGGGCTTGATCCCAGGACCCTGGGATCATGACCTGGGCTGAAGGCAGAGGCTTTAACCCACTGAGCCACCCAGGTGCCCCCAGACGATTTTTGATAACACACATAATTGATAATGTGGACTATTTCCATTACCGTTCTTAGCAAGTCACAAGACATTAAATTAATATAAGTAAAAATATTTGTAGATGTTTCTTCAGTATCAATGATTTTCTCACATATATGACTCATTCTTTGTTTTAAAATAAATAAATTCAACATGAAAATAATGTAAACTTCTCAAACATGTTTTCTTTCAAACAAGTATTAACTTAAAACATTAGTGAAAGTAATAGGTAGAGTGCAATTGTGAAAAGCAATCTATAGAGGGGAAAATTAAATATACAACAGGAATCAGGAGCACATGATAAATTATAGAGTAAATAGATGTATGAAATGCCAATGTTTTTCTCTAAAATTGTCTTCTAAATAAATAATAACTAGTAACACTGTGTCCATGATGCTATGAATATCAATTTCTAAAGCTTCATTGAATTCTTTTTTTTCTTCCAAATATGTACTACTACACAGTATATATACTTGTTAGTTGTAGACAGAATTGTGTTTTTTATGGGTAAAATCAATAAATATTGAACTTCAGTGTGGTACGTTGCATCCTTGAAAAGCCTCTTTAGCCTCTTAAAACGTTGCTGCTCAAAGTGTAGGACCTGGCCCAGCCCTATCAGTACCACCAGAAATTTATGGGGAATGCAGAATATTATCCCCAACCTATTGACTCAGAATCTGTATTTTCAACAAGACCTCTTTGACTTACATATACTTTAAAGTTTGAAAAGCAGTGGTCCAAATGACCTAGAAAATCTTTAGGGTCTTGCCTTATAAAAATTCTGTCCAGGGCACAGACATCATAATCAAGATTAGAGCTTCTGAAGATAGATCAAAGAGCTGGTAGTGAGTTATGCTAAAGACATAATTTCAACTTGTTTAACTTTTTTGAGCCATTTCAGGACTTTTATGAAATTTCCAGAAGTCACGCACTTCCTGACTGAGAAATACTGCCTTTTCACCAAAAGATAATATTAGGATATCAGTGCAGTTATCTGGAATCCTACTAGAGGATCTGGATTTGGTCACTGATTATCCTACAGTTAGAACAGTAAGATCAAGGAGATTCTCCTGTAAACTCAGAAGGATGTAGAGATTTCTGTTCTTATCTATGCAATGTCAACAAAGGATCGCAGAAAAATACCCAAGTTTATTTCTGGTATGAATCTTTCATTTAACATACATTTATTCTGCCAGTATTTTTTAATATCTCATATATACCCATCAAAAATCAAGAATTTGGGGAAAACTCATAAACTTTAATAGGCATGATTTTAAAGAAGTCTAAAGAAAATTATCTTAAATAAAATTTTATTATATGTTTTTGTTTCAAAAGTTCAAATTAACATTATATTCTTATTGGTATACTTAGGAACTATGGAGATAGGCACTAAATAAACATGTAGCGGGCAGAGAAGATTCATACAATTGGATTTTTAGTATTAGTAGATAGGTAATTCTCTATTCAGATTTTACCTACTGAAATGCTGGAAGTTGACTGATTTTATTTCTATGCATTTACAAAATATAATTTATTTTTCCATGTTGTGGAAACAACATTTCATCAATGTAAAAGGACTTCTCTTTGCCAAACTGTAAAACTAAAGACACCCACCAGACAAAATAATTCAAAAATCTCATAAATGAGCAAATTGTAATAATCACAATTAATTATATTGTGTTGAAATAGTCATGTTTATAAAACTACTATAGTTGAAAAATGATTGCATACTTTGGTCTATTATTAATTCTGTTATACATGAGAAGTTTTCTTAAACCAAAAAGTAGCAGAAAAAACAAGTGACAGTTTTTGAGAGAACATTTCTTTATGTATCTTAGTTTTCAGATAATATACACAGTATTATTTCATACCTCAGCTGTGTGATACATTAGAGTTAAGAAATAGTTTCTCATCTAGAAGTCCTTCCTATTGTACACATTTTAAAAGAGCACAATAACATGATTCATTTAAGTAACAAGCAGAATTGAACATCTATAATCAGATACAAACAAATATAAACTTTGAATTTTATGAGCTGTTCTTGGGCTCTGAAACTTTAGTCTTCTCATTGGCAAATGTTTGATTCTAACCAAATCAGTTAAATTCAGTCTACTCCAAGATTTCATTCCTTTTGTTGGCTGCATAGTATTCCATGGAACTAGAGGGTATTATACTGAGCGAAATAAGTCAATCAGAGAAAGACAATTATTATATGATCTCCCTGTTATGAGGAATTTGAGAGGCAGAGTGGGGTGTTTAGGGGGTAAGAAAGGAAAAAAAAATGAAACAAGATGTGATGGGGGGAGACAAACCATAAGAGACTCTTAACTTTAAAAAACAAACTGAGGGTTGCTGGGGGGATGGGGGGAAGGACAGGGTAGTTAGGTTATGGACATTGGGGAGAGTATGTGATATGGTGAGTGCTGTGAAGTGTGTAAGCCTGACAATTCACAAACCTGTACCCCTGGGGCAAATAATACATTATATGTTAATAAAAATAATTAATAAAAAATATTCAGTCTATTCCAGTAACATTTTCAGTCACTTCAGATTTGAATAGTCCATATAGAATAAAGATTTGGAAATGTTAACTATTTCTAAACTTTCCCTTCTTGTTACTGACTCTAAACTTCCAAAAGACTTCAAGCTCACCCAAAAAGAGTGCAGTGAGAATAGCAGGTAGGGAGTAGAGTCTCTGTTTATGTCTAGGACTCTTTGAGTGAAAACAATTTGCTTTAGTTTGTGCTTGGTTACCAACTGGTAATCAATCAATTACCAGTTGTTAGAATCATTAACCAGTCTGTTCTCTGGCACTGGTTCTATCAGCTGCTTTTTGTCACATATGTAGCTTTGCAACTCACATTACATCTTATTCTGGCCCTTCTATGTGACACGTTAAGGTTTTCCTCAAGTGCCCATCTCATCTCCCCCTCATAGCTGCCAGGAATTCTATGGAGAAATGACCAACTTTTCCCCTAGATCCTCAGTGGGTGTTCTGGCCCACAACTTTTTGGGGAGGTTTTCCTTATGGATGTTTCCTTGGGGTGAGGCAGGTGAGTGGCAACCCAATGAATGTCCTAGCATCTATTCTTAATTGTCCGAGTTTCTGGATGATTGATTCCTTCCTAGTCCACCTCTGTGCTTTAGGAATAGGAAGCTCTCCTTGACCTCTTTCTCCCTACTATGACAATCTGCTGTCTCTTTCTAGTATTTACCTACAATTCTGACCATTAAGATGTGTCCAGAGATTCCTCTGGTGGCAAGAATTCATGCAGGGAGTATGATGCCAGTATCCCTTACTTCTAGATATCCCTGCATACTGTGGGAGGTATACCAAGAACCACAATTTTAGATTTTCCAATTATGGCTCTCTAAAGCTATCTATGCTGCAGGCCTTTCATGATGTGTGTGTGTGTGTGTGTGTGTGTGTGTGACAGAGAGAGAGAGAGAAAGAGATCCTTTTTGTTCTTTAATACCCTAGTGGAAGGTTAGAAAATTGTGCCCTTTGAAAAAGCACTTTTTAAAAAAAAAATTTAGAATCAAAAATATGTTTTGTTTTTGTTTTTGTTTTGTTTTCCTCAGATGTGGGCTAAAAGTCCAGCACTTCTTTAGCATTCAGTTGGAAAGAGACAGTTGGTAACCTCAGGGAATAGGAAAGGACATGTCTAGGTGATACTTCACATCATCACATTATATGTGATCATAAAATATTACTAATATTACTGTAGAACTTTAAGACTTTCACATTAGGGAACAATTCATATTTTAATATACATGAAAAACATTACTTTTACTGACAAGCAATGATATATTTCATTTTTATCCATGATAAATGTTAAAGTCAATTTTTAAAACCCTATAAAACTCAAAATGATGCCTGTGATATATATGCTTTTAATAGTGCCCTTTATTAATCAAATAAGATTAGAGAAAGTGGATACAATTAAATTATGAGAGGTAACATTTAAGAAAATTAAAATTATGAGTCACAGTTACACTTTGAATCTATTTCTGAAAGGCTGAAGATAGTTGGTTAATTATTTTCAAAGCAGGAGAACTCTGTATCCTCCTAATATAGACTATGTTTAAATGAATATCCTTACATCTCAACTGGTCATTTTGAGATTTTTATACATACATATATACATTCTGGAAGCATTGAGAATTGGATTTTTTTTTTAAGATTTTATTTATTTATTTGACAGAGAGAGATCACAAGTAGACGGAGAGGCAGGCAGAGAGAGAGAGAGAGGGAAGCAGGCTTCTTGCTGAGCAGAGAGCCCGATGTGGGACTCGATCCCAGGACCCTGAGATCATGACCTGAGCCGAAGGCAGCGGCTTAACCCACTGAGCCACCCAGGCGCCCCTGGATTTTTTTTTTAGATAATCATAGTAGTCCTCTAAAATCATTTTACTGAGTTACTTCTTAAAAAAATATTTCCACCTTTTATAGAGTGCATATCAACATGTAACTTTAGAAGAAAGAATATTTCTGACAGGTTTTTAACATTTTATTAACCATGTAAGAAATGGATTTTGACCTGTCATTGATTTGTCTATTTATTTTACATATCATAAGATAACAAAAACTGAACAGCATGCTTTTTTTTTTTAAATTTCAGCATAACAGTATTCCTTGTATTTGCACCACACTCAGTGCTCCATGCAATCCGTGCCCTCTCTAATACCCACCACCTGGTTCCCCCAACCTCCCACCCCCCGCTGCTTCAAACCCCTCAGATTGTTTTTCAGAGTCCATAGTCTCCCATGGTTCACCTCCCCTTCCAATTTTCCCCAACTCCCTTCTCCTCTCTAACTCCCCTTGACCTCCATGCTATTTGTTATGCTCCACAAATAAGTGAAACCATATGATAATTGACTCTCTCTGTGTGACTTATTTCACTCAGCATAATCTCTTCCAGTCCTGTCCATGTTGCTACAAAAGTTGGGTATTCATCCTTTCTGATGGAGGCATAATACTCCTTTGTGTATATGAACCACATCTTCCTTATCCATTCATCCATTGAAGGGCATCTTGGTTCTTTCCACAGTTTGGCGACCGTGGCCATTGCTGCTATAAACTTTGGGGTACAGATGGCCCTTCTTTTCACTACATCTGTATCTTTGGGTTAAATACCCAGTACTGCAATGGCAGGGTCATAGGGAAGCTCTATTATTAATTTCTTGAGGAATCTCCACACTGTTCTCCAAAGTGGCTGCACCAACTGCATTCCCACCAACAGTGGAAGAGGGTTCCCCTTTCTCCACATCCCCTCCAACACATGTTGTTTCCTGTCTTGCTAATTTTGGCCATTCTAACTGGTGTAAGGTGATATCTCAATGTGGTTTTATTTGAATCTCCCTGATGGCTAGTGATGATGAACATTTTTTCATGTGTCTGACAGCCATTTGTATGGCTTCATTGGAGAAGTGTCTGTTCACATCTTCTGCTCACTTTTTGATGATTATCTGTTTTGTGTGTGTGGAGTTTGAGGAGTTCTTTATAGATCCTGGATATCAATCTTTTGTCTGTACTGTCATTTGCAAATATCTTCTCCCATTCCATGGGTTGCCTCTTTGTTTTCTTGACTGTTTCCTTTACTGTGCAGAAGCTTTTGATCTTGATGAAATCCCAAAAGTTCATTTTCGCTTTTGTTTCCTTTGCCTTTGGAGACATATCTTGAAAGAAGTTGCTGTGGCTGATATCGAAGAGATTACTGCCTATGTTCTCCTCTAGGATTCTGATGGATTCCTGTCTCACGTTGAGGTCTTTTATCCATTTTGAGTTTATCTTTGTGTACGGTGTAAGAGAATGGTCGAGTTTCATTCTTCTACATATAGCTGCCCAGTTTTCCCAGCACCATTTATTGAAGAGACTGTCTTTTTTCCACTGTATATTTTTTCCTGTTTTGTCAAAGATTTTTTGCCCATAGAGTTCAGGGTCCATATCTGGGCTCTCTACTCTGTTCCACTGGTCTGTGTGTCTCTTTTTATGCCAGTACCATGCTGTCTTGGTGATCACAGCTTTGTAGGAAAGCTTGAAATCAGGTAACATGATGCCCCCAGTTTTATTTTTGTTTTTCAACATTTCCTTAGCAATTCGGTTCTGGTTCCATACAAATTTCTGGTTTATTTGCTCCAGCTCTTTGAAAAATACCGGTGGAATTTTGATCGGAATGGCATTAAAAGTATAGATTGCTCTAGGCAGTATAGACATTTTAACAATGTTTATTCTTCCGATCCAAGAGCATGGGATGGTCTTCCATCTTTTTGTGTCTTCTTCAATTTCTTTCATGAGTGTTCTGTAGTTCCTCGAGTACAGATCCTTTACCTCTTTGGTTAGGTTTATTCCCAGGTATCTTATGGTTCTTGGTGCTATAGTAAATGGAATTGATTCTCTCATTTCCTTTTCTGTATTTTCATTGTTAGTGTATAAACTACTAGAACTCATACAGCAATTCAGTAACGTGGCAGGATACAAAGTCAATGTACAGAAATCAGTGGCTTTCTTATACACTAACAATGAACATCATGCTTTAAAGATATCAATTGCCTGTTGAGTAACACTTCAATTTGAGATTTTTTTACTGTGCAAAAAGTTGTTTTTCATAAAGATTTTATTTACTTATTTATTTTAGAAAGAGAGAAAGAGAGTATGTGCTTGTGATAGAGGAAAAGGGAGAGAATTTCAAGCAGACTCCACACTGAGCACAGAGCCTCATGTGGGACTCAATCTCATGACCTAAGATCATGACCTAAGTGGAAATGAAGAGAAAGCCACTTAAATGGTTGAGCTACCCAGGTGCCCCCAAAAGGTGTTTTTGTTAAAGCACAAAGACAGGACTCATGGGAAGAAAGAGCTGTTTAGATGCTTTTCATGTTATTTCCAAATACAGTGTTTTGTTCTCAAAGGGACGGACTTTATTCCATTATATATTTTATAGTAAAGAAAGATGGGTTATACAAATTATATAGAAAACAGTTTTAATCTCATATTAAACTGCTCCCTTCTCCACCAAATACCAATGTTAATATGCTTATACCAGACCAAGTTCTATGTGCAAATGTTTCTCACAATCCTTAGGTGGCAATTTCCAAATGTCTCAGTCACACAACAAAAATTTATTGAATGCATGTACTGTATTTAATGGTGTGTTATTTGATTTGTAAGCAGACACTTGGATAAAAGTTTAAAATCTCAGGGCACCTGGGTGGCTTACTCAGTTAAGCATCTGCTCAGGTCATGATCCCTGGGTCCTTGGATGGAACCCCACATCAGGTCCCCGGTTCAAAAAGCCTGCTTTTCCTTTTCCCACTCCCCCAGCTTGTGTTCTCTTGCTGTGTCTCTCTCTGTCCAATAAATAAATAAAATACTAAAAAAAGAAAGCTTAAAATCCAAAATCTTAAAATGACAGATTTACAAAACATTTAGAAATCAACAAAAATAGATAATAAATAAGGAAACTCAACAAGGTTTATATTACCTTAAAATAGGCAGAAAAAATTTTCCTGCTTATGACAGGCTTACGATTGATTTTTAAGAAATAATTAAAAAATAATAATTTCTCTAAATTTTAAAAGTGTTAACAAATTGCTTTCTATGTAAGCATATTAAGACCAGCATAGAAAGTTCATTTCCCCTTCTGAAATAGAATGGTGTGATCTAATGCAACTTACTACAATTAATGTAATACATTTAATGATTTGCATTGTAATTATTATACTTCATATTAATTAGGCTTAAATTGTAAGGGTAAGGCCAATGACTAACTTTGTCCCCTTCAAATGTTGCCGGAGCACAAGTGGGCTAAACATAATCTAACCCAGTTTTCAAGGACAAACTGCCCCTTCTCACTCCCTGGAGTGAGTGATCAGGTGACTTAGGGAGGAAGATTGGGAGTACATTAGGAGGATTAGGGTACCTTATTCTGCAACTAATGAATCAGCTCAAGAGGAAGATAAGCAGAAGCCAAATTTTTCAAGCAATCTCATAGAAAGTTCTCCAACAGTGTTGAAACGTCTAGTTGACTTGAAAGAAGGTTCTCCACTCAGAAAGATGGATAAAAATGGTACCTTATTTACATTGTAGAAAATCAAGGCAGCGTTTTTGCACCCTGCATCATTTCACTTTGCTTCTTCCTAAAATGTGGGACAGAAGAGAGACTATTAAAATAAGCTCAATGAGAAAGACTCCATTTTCTTTGAGAATGTTGTGATCTCTAATGAGGGATTTTAGCTTCTCTTTTCTTTTCCCATCTCAGTATGTTAAAGAAAAATGCTACTGCTTAGGATAGAAATTAAAAAAAAGAAAAACCAAAAACAAACTAAAAACAACCCAGAATGATGTTTTCAAAAAGTTCAAATGTTTTTGTTGTTGTTGTTGTTCTCCCAGCTGATCATTTTTCATAACCAAGAATCTCTTCACATAGTTACCTTGACATTGAACTACTGTATTTATTACAGAGTAATTGGCCTGATGCCTTTTTCTCTATATATTCTCTCAAACACTTATTTATTTAATTTTTGTGTGTGTCTGTATTCCCCACTAAACTAAACAGCAGAGATTATGTCTATCTTATTTCCCACTTTATCTCCAAGTTTGGCACTTGATAGGTATAAATATTTGTTAAATACATTTCTTACTTTATTTGTCAACTACCTGTGATTTATTCCCAAATTTATATCCTTAGTTATGATTTTTACCCAATATCCAACATGTTGAAAGTGAAACTCATCAATTCTTTTTTTTTTTAAATTTATTTGATAGAGAGAGAGAAAAGCACAAGTAGGCAGAGCAGCAGGCAGAGGGAGAGGGAAAAGCAGGCTCTCTGCTGAGCAGGGAGCCTGATGTGGGGCTCGATCCCAGGACCCCGGGATCATGACCTGAGCTGAAGGCAGCCACTTAACCGACTGAGCCACCCAGGCACCCTGAAACTCATCAATTCTTATATTTTCTACTTTATAACCTCAAAGTAAACTTAGTCAACCATTGAGGTTATGTGTGTGTATATATATATATACATATATATGTATATATATACTTTTCCCCCTTTTGGCTCTCTTGTATATACCTCCTTTTCTTTTCCCCTGGATGTTATCACTTCTTACCAAAAGTTTGTTGTCTTTCAAATATCTTCTACAGATTAATAATAGAAAATGTACTAAAAATGTCTTCTTGTAAACTTTGCTCAAAGATGTCCCTTGCTAGTAGGAAAATAATCTAAATTCACTTGATATTCAAAGTATTCCTTAGGAAACAAACTGAAGGTTACAGAAAGAAGGAGGAATGGGAGGATGGGGTAGCCAGGTGATGGGTATTAAGGAGGGCATGTGTTGTGATGAGCACTGGGTGTTATACACAACTAATGAATCATTGAACACTACATCAAAAAACTAATTATGTACTAAATGTTGGCTAACTGAACACAATAAAAAATAAAGAATTTAAAAAGCATTTCACAGGAATTTCCATCACAGTCTTTCTAAATCTATTATATATTAACCCTCTACCAAAACACTGCTAAACAACCAATCTATATTTCTCCTTTGCTAACGCAATACTCTAAAACTTCTCCTTCCTTGAGTCTTATCCTATGGAGATTAATCAATCCTATTTTTGTTATGGAACTCTTCTTGATGTCCCTCAATACAAGTGCTGGCTTTCTCGCTGAACTGTTGCTTTCTCTCTGGGCCAGCCAGTTGGCAAAGCTGCATATGATATTTACATTTAGAGGTAAACTTCACACTCCTACACGTAATTTACTCAAGGATAGGGAGCATGTCCTATACCTTTTTAGGCATATCACATTATGTACTAGCTTATATCTACAAAATTCATAGTTGTGTAACCTATATACCAGGTGTTTTAAATACCACAAATTCCAAATTTTGTTAGATAAAATATGAGTTATCAAGAATAAAATAATAGATATGTCATGTAGCTAAATGAGGAGATGAAGACAGGAGAATTACCATGAGTTAGAGAAAAATTCTTATAGAAATATATATTACGTTTAATAAATATGAGTCTTATTTTATACACTCACCTCTATTTTCTGTTATGATTATTAACTTTACTGAGTAATTAATCAAAATATAAATGCATTTTTACTGAAGAATAGAGATAGATTTAATTAATAGAAATAGAATTTGTTAGTTTATTGAATTCACAGGAGATATTTAAGGAGAAAGTTCAGTATTTATACTCTTAAGACCTAATAAATGAGGTGAGTGAAGAACAAAGCTAAAGTTTCAATAAGGGGAGCAAAAGATCCAGAAGAGATTATACTGAACAGGCATCATTTCTGGTTATATACCACTTGAGAACCCCATTAACATGTTAATGATATAGGGAAACAAATCTTGTGTAAATGAACTATAGATAAGTAAGGTAGTGCATCACATAGTCTAGCTACCACTGCACTGTGAGAACATCTGGGGGAGGGTTTGTGGAATGTAATAAAATGATCTCAAAATTTCATGTGAGCTCAATACTTCCTCTATCTTACAAACCTATCATATCAATTGCTGAAAATAATCTTGTTATAATAAAATGTTTAATAAATCCATGTTATTCTACCAAACAGCTAAGTTGCATACTAGAAGTTGGAAATCTTTTCTGGTTACTAATAATTGTTGCAGGCTGATGACTTTCTTGCTTGTTCAGCAAATTTTCCCAGCAAGGAGAATAAGGCATACCAAAACAGGGTTAGAAGAGTGGGTAAGGGTGGTGACTGCCGTTGGATTGTGTCCCCCAAGAAGAAATATGTTGGAGTTCTAAGAAATATATTGGAATGTGACCTCATTTGTAAAGATTTTTTGTTTGTTTGTTTTGTTTTGTTTTGTTCTTTAATGGAAGTAATCAAGTTTAAATGGTTCATTAGGGCAGGCCCTAATTCCAATATGATTCATGTCTTTATAAATTAAAGGGGAAATTTGGACACAGAAATAGACATGCATAGACAAAAGACATTGTGAAGGTACGGAGAGAAGACAGTCATCTACAAGCCAAAGAGAGAAGCCTGGAACAGACCCTTCTCTTATAGGAGCCAACCTAATGAGCACCTTAATTTCAGACTTCTAGCCTCTAGAATAGCAACACACTGTATTTCTATTTTTCAAGCCACTCAATTTGTAGTCCTTTGTAACATCAGGTCCAGCAAACTAGTGACAAGCAGTAAATTTACCCAACTAAGTTTTTCATTTTCATGCATATATATGTATGCAGGTTATTATGACTGGAACAGTGTACTTCTATGTGAGTGTTAAGTCTCAAGGTAATAGCTGTGAAAATTCATTAGGTGGAGATTATAGAATTGTAGGAGTATTTTAATTTTACAGTGGGGGAATAAACATTACAATATGACCTGTTAAAATTTGTTTCAATACTATTCTCCTTTCTAACTGATGAATATGCAGCTCCATTTCTTAAGCTTGTCCTTAAGCTTCCAATGTCAGTTTCCATACTTCCCAAATGTCCACTTTTCTTCCTGGAATTGACATTGGCATGACAAATGATGCAAATAGCTTAGAATGGACTTTTTTTTTTTTTTTAGGTCAATCATTGTAAAAAAAATCCAGGTAGCATTCAAATTTTTGTTCTCTTGCTTTTTGCTTGTTCATGCTTATATTTATATAAACTGGCCTTATGTTACAATACTGATGTCTATCTTTAAGGCATCCATTCTGTGTGATTTTGAAGTCTCAGTCTTTTTTCCCCTAAAATTCTCAGCTTTCTGTAAAGAAGAAAATATTTGGAAGATTTGTTTAAAAAAAAAAAGAGCATCAAAACACAGCAAAATGTAAAGGAAATATGTAAGAGCTATTTTTGTTTTAATAGAAGCATATTCTTTTAGGTCAGAAGTTTTTAAAAAGTGTCCACTTTTAAAATGTTAATAATGTACTTTCTACATGAGAATCTAGAGTAGAAATTTTACTCAATGCAATTAAAGTGCTTTAGTTAGAATTTTGGGATACTTCTGTAAAAGGAAAAGTCTTAGACACACAATTCTGTGTAGCAATGGGTATGAAAAGGTGTTTCATTTTCCAATAGTACGGATATGTAGTAAGCTATTTATCACTTCTGTAGATGTGTGTCTGTTACAGCTCTATAATCCCAAAATTTTCCATGTTTACTCCTTAGATAGTATACATGTAGTTGCGGGTTATACACAAAGATTACTGATGATTTGCTCATCAATAGCAACAAATTATATTCCAGAGTGCTTAATTTAGGATTTGAGAGCATTGAATCATAATTCAACACTAGCTCAGGCAGTATTTGGATGAGGCTATATCAGAGAAAAGAGAAATCATGAGTCCAAAAATGCTGACAAGATTATGCAAAATTTTAAAACTTCAAGATTAGGTTAGGACAAAGTAAAATATGAATATCACTATTAAAAGGTCCAAACCAAGCACCCACAAAAGTAGAGTGCATGAACAACAACGACAACAACAAAAATCCATTGCTTTTCTTTAATAATGCCAGGTATCATTAGGTACATATTAGGTAGTTCGCATATATAGTGTAATGCTTAGTCTTAGAAGCATCAATATATGACTTACCCATATTCAAATCTTGTGGAAAGCTGTTTAAGTCAAGTTCTGTCTTGAACTTTGAAGCTGATGTTTTTCATGTCCTAGGTAGCAGAAGGAAATCAAGTGATCAGTAGTCATCCAAATGGCAGGTAATCAGGTATTGATAAATCTTGCTACAGATTTGGGCTGACAGTGAGATATAGGGGTAGAAATCTTCTAATAAATGGAGATTGGGGAAGGCAGTCATTGGTTGTAAGTACGGTGCTTAGCTGTGCCATATTTCAGGTGGATATTCTGTCACTGATTCACCTGGAATGGTACATGAGGAAGAATCCGTGTTCTTTGTATTTGAGAAAGAACCACAGATACAGCGCAGAGAAACAGGGATACATAGACTCAAAGAAATGAGTGGTAAGCAATTAGGCTGAGCATCTGACTAAGAGCTTATCATAATACCAGTGATTATAGATAACATCTATACAGATCAGAGAGACCCTGCCTAACCAGGTACTTTTTCCTTTTATTAGATTATTGCTGGCATTAGTATAATTATCATTAAATTCAGGGAACTGTGGAAAAGTTCAGGAGGGCCCCAGTAGAAAATCAGGAATTGTTGGAAAAAAGTACAAAGAAAGGGAATTGGTTCAGACTTCTGTTTTAAGCTGATGCAGCAAGTAGAATTTAGGGACAGATTTTTTCCCCCCGACTTAAGAACTCTGCTTTGTTGGGACAAAGTGTATATCACCATCTCTCAGAACTATTGTAGAGGTGATGTCTATATTGGATAGGAGATTATAATGGAAAGAACATGGGCTCTAAAAAAAGAAAAAATATATATATTAGTGTTCTGGCTTCACTCCTTACTATTTGTTTTTCCTCAGGTTCTTAATTTTACTCACATGTGTTATCTTGTTTAATCCTCATAACATACTTATATGGCTAATTGTACTGTTATCTTTTTTATATAAATGAGGAAATTGAGATTTTGTTATTCATTCAATGCTACCAAGATAGTAAGTGGAAAAGTCTAAATATTAATTCTAAGGTCTAAATAGTAATTCTTCTCACTAAGGTGTGCAATGCACTTAGCATGAAATTTGACACACTGAAGCATTAAGCAAATATTAAATTTCTCCAACTAACTCTAAAATATTTAGATTGTGAGATCGACTCCTGTTAACAGGAAAATTTCACTGACATAATGGTGTGATTCTGGACCCAATAAATACATTATATTCTTGGTAGCTGGTATAATTTCTCACCCAGGTACAGATTCTCAGTCCCACACTAAAATTTAAGACCAGTCTTGAACATAGATACAATGATAAAGAATAATGAGATCTAAAATCTGAATTTAGGGAAGAAAGAGGAAATGAGTTCTAGAACACATTTTATTTTACCAGACAGATCTATAATCAGATTCAGAGACATGGAAGACAAATTTGAACATGGTAGGAGTGTCATTTAGAAGTTGAACTGGTATATGAGTTGGGGCTTCCATTGCTTTGAGAAGTGGGTTTCTGTGAACACCTGCTTTATTATCAAGTGAAAGTAAGATATAGCTCCTGCAAGGAGGTAAAAGAACTATAAAGTAACACATTGTAACACCTGACATTAAATGAAGCAAGGATACCAGTGGCTATGTAAGGAAATAATGGAAGGCAGATAAAGAATTAAAATGAAGGGAGAAGGCTTACCTTAGATGTTTTTCATTAAATGTTCCAGGTAATGAGAGCAGATCTAAAACAATTTCCCAAAGTAAGTGTGTATCAGGAACAGGGCATGCAACGGTTTTTGAAACAAAGTATAAGTGATTGTTAAAGAGTGCAGTAAGGAAGCAGAGCTCTATACCTAAAGAAAAGCAGGAAGTGGCCAAACAATTGTCACTGCACAAATATGTACACATAAGCACATAATTGAAACTGCTCATTAATGTAGTGGATATTCCATGGTTAACAATTAAAAGCTAAAGCTCTTCACTGCTTTTTTTTAAGGTGATGCAAGCTATTTTAAATCTTTATTTTCCATGGTGCCGGCAAACACGATCCATGCAGATGTTCATTTTCCTATAGATACTGCTGTAGCTTCATACATCAAAAATTCTATTTGAATATTTACCTCTCATCAACATTATGAAATAAAACATCTGCTTCTTGATATCCATGGTGTGTCTTATCACAAGAGTTCTGTAATCCTTGATAACTATATCAAAAGAATGCTGAGCTATATAGTATATTGCATTTTAATAATGTAGTCAGTTTGGTACCAGATAGAGTTCAAAAGCTGTTTAAACCTACCACTATTTAAAGATCCCAAATTCAGATATAATTCATCTGAGTAAAATATATACAGCTGTAATTTATCAGGTAGACTTAAGGGAGATAAATCTTACTAAAGACATACAATTAATCACAGCATTTCTTATATTTATCTGACAGTTCAGAAACGTTAAATATAATATAAAAGTTAGTTTAGATTATCTAAGCATGCTATTAATAGCGTTTGTGGTTAAGAGTAAGTATATAGTTTAAAATGGACTAGTGTTCCATTTCTTTTCAAGCAAAACTATATTGGAATCGGTCCTATTAAATATCTATGAATCTGACAATTTTAAATCTTTTATGATTTATGTGTAACAGAATCAACCCAGGCAGTTAAAAAGTGGAAGGAGTAAAGAATGATCTTCACTACAAACAGAAACCCTCTTCCTTTCTCCATCAGTATTATTCTATAGCTCTGTTTGAGCAGGAAGCAGAATGAGAGACAACAAAATTTTGTTTTAACCAATGGTCCAGTATAGCACCTTTATACCTTTTGATGCTATGATGCTTAGCTAACACTGAGAGAAAACAAACAAACAGAACAAACAAACAAACAAAAAATACTTTAAAACTCTTTACAAATATGGATTACAGATTTCCGTAACCCTACCATATAAAAGGAATTTATTTATATGGGAAAATGAAGGACAGAGGAAACAGGAGTTGTTTTGCATACCCACAATTACCATTTACATTTTCTTTTTTTTTTTTAAGATTTTATTTATTTATTTGACAGAGAGAGATCACAAGTAGACGGAGAGGCAGGCAGAGAGAGAGAGAGAGAGAGAGAGAGGGAAGCAGGCTCCCTGCTGAGCAGAGAGCCCGATGCGGGACTCGATCCCAGGACCCTGAGATCATGACCTGAGCCGAAGGCAGCGGCTTAACCCACTGAGCCACCCAGGCGCCCCCCATTTACATTTTCAAGGACAAACAAGAGCCACAACCTTCAGAGAAGATCAATAATGTTATTCAGTGACTACTATGTAGCAGGCACTTTCAACAATATTTTCTCAGTCTTTATAGAAACCCTGGGAGTTGGGGCACCTGGGTGGCTCAGTGGGTTAAGCCTCTGCCTTCGGCTCAGGTCATGATCTCAGAGTTCTGGGATCAAGTCCCACATCGGGCTCTCTGCATGGCAGGGAGCCTGCTTCCTCCGTTCTCTCTCTCTCTCCCTCTCTTCTCTCTCTCTCTCTCTGTGCCTACTCGTGAACTCTCTCTGTCAAATAAATAAAATCTTTAAAAAGAAAAAAAAAAAAAGAAACCCTGGGAGTTAAGTCATATTATTTAGACTACCTATATGAGGAAACTGACACTCTTAATTGTAAAAGAGAATGTTTGAACTCAAAAAGCTACTAAATTACACAATTTAGAGGCAAATCCAAGTTTTCCGACCTCAAAACTAGTGTTCTTTTTACTTGAAGCAAAATGTGGTAGAAATAACATGGACTTTGGGAGTTTCAGGTCAGGTAAACTTGTGTTGGAAAGACTCTCCTACTTACCATTTGTGTATTCAAGACTAGTAACTTTACCCTTCTGCTTCCACCTTCCTTCTCCTTTGTAAAGGGAAAATACTGCATACCTGACAGAGTCATTACCAGCTTTATAGACAATAAATAGAAGATGTTCAAGACAGCATCAACATTTAGGTGCTTTGGATGGACTAGGTAAAAAGTTGATATTTTAGGAACTTCTAAAAATCTCACTATCTGTACTATGAAAACTTTCAACTGAATTTCCTTCTTAGTACATTGAACATTTTTTTAAATATGTAGTCATTAAAATTATATTGTCCTTTTTAGCTTTTAGGAATATATTTCATCTAGAGGATCCAGAGTTTTTCATAAATCAACAATACAGTAGTCTTTGCTCTCAAATGCAGCCTTTACAAAATTAAAGATACTCTTTATTTTCTGAAAAATATTGGCATAATTTTGCCAGATATTTATCATAGCCTTGTCAATACGCATTTAAGAATTCAGGCATTTCTTGTGTCATATTATTCAGCAATTATTTAATAAGTGTCTGTTATTTGGAAGGCATTCTAACAGACAATGATGATTCAAAATGCATAAGACAAAATTACTGCCTTGGAGATGTTAATATTTTAAATAAGGAGATTGACATGCAAGTAGACACATGAGTGCTAGAAGGAGGAATAGATGAAGAACTGGGACCGCCAGACACAGGCAAGGCAAGGACTGTAGCTGGAAATTCAAGTTTGGAGTCCAAGAAAATGGCAGATATCGGAGCCCACTAGACTTCATTCAGGAAGTTTGAAAGCTGTTTGGCAAAGTTGAGCCAGAATTCTGGCTCAGTGTCATTAGTCTATAGCCGTGTTGTTCACAGGTGCAATCAAAAAGAACAATAGAAAACCAAAGAAGGTTATTACAAAATGTAAAGCAAGAATAAAGCCAAACAAGAACCAGGCAATAGGGATAACTGGCAACAGAAGAGAGAGAAAAAGAATATTGAAAAAAGGGAGCAAAGGGGATGGAAAATTATACTTTTATTCTAGCATCAAATAATAAAGAAAAACACCAGAATTACCAATATCATATTGAAAGAGAAGAAAAAATTTGGAGGGTTGACACTAAATTATTAATTTTTACTCTGTATTGTATTTGGTTACTTGCGTATCTGTAGGTTTCATTTTGGTCTCCAAATTTTGCTTAAAATATTGGAATAAAAGCTAAAAGATATTGTCTGAGTTTTGTTTTCTATGTTATTATAGCCATAGAATGATTATAAAAATCTATTAAAATTTCATACATGTTTGAAATATTTCTTTATTTAGTGTTGGTTGAAATAAACTTTTTATAAGTAGAAAAATTTAGGTGAGGCACTTTCCCTGTAGTGCTCTTTTATCCAAATATATTAAAAGATATAATTCGTTGTTTTCATAGGCATTGTGTTCTTTATATGATTGTTTTTGTAATCAATTTTATTTTATACATAAAAAAATGTTCATCCACCAAGGTTTATTTTCGTCTTGTAAACATAATCATGTCTCACCTTTTGGAATCATTCCCTAACAGTGGAACACATAATATAAAGTAAATGTAAATGAAACTTTATGTTTTTTTTTTCTCAAGTTTAAGCTTTCATACTTCTTTCTTATTTTAGTATAGTGTGAGTGGAAGAATAATGGGAACAACAAACAGCCAAATTAGGTGTCCTGACTCTTAGCTAGATTTGTCTTTTTTTTTTTTTAAGATTTTATTTATTTATTTGACAGAGAGAGAGATCACAAGTAGGCAGAGAGGCAGGCAGAGAGAGAGGAGGAAGCAAGCTCCGGGCCGAGCAGTGAGCCCGATGTGGGCCTCGATCCCAGGACCCTGGGACCACGACCTGAGCCAAAGGCAGAGGCTTTAACCCAGTGAGCCACCCAGGCGCCCTAGATTTGTCTTTTTGACTTGAAAGAGGATCACCTAAATTCCCTAGTAATTTAAGAAAAGAAAAAGGCACTGCATTGAAATAATGGTTCTTAGCATTAGGTGACAAGATTTGTTGTACACTCAGGGTGGGAAGGAATCCAGTATCCACTGTGCAACTCCCAGTTTCTTGGACTTAACTGGCTGTTCCTTTGGCCTCTGGTGCAGGCCTTTGTTCCTTTGTCTAGGAGCTAAATTAGAAACATATACTTCATGAGAATGGAACAGTGCAAGTGATGGAAATTTATCTTATTTTCCCTGATTTATTATCTTACTTTTATTTTCCTTATGCTTCACTTGGTATTAGTAATAAATAATATGGCAGCCAATAGTGATACGAAGTACCACCCTATAAAGATGTATCCTCTTTCTCTGTAAGCTTACAATTGTCTTGTAATTTCTCAAGAAAAAGTTGATATGTAAGCCTGTTTTCTGATTTTTTTTTTCCTTTTGAAGGATGGTGATTGTAGGATACATATATATATATTAACACACACAGAGACAGAGATACCCCTTGTTTTATTGTGTTTCACTTTATTGTACTTTGTGTATATCATGCTTTTTACAAATTGAAGGTTTGTGGCAACCCTAACTCAAGCAAGTCATCTTGTGGCATTATTCCAACATCATGTGCTCACTCTGTGCCTCTGTGCCAATTTAATACCTTGTAATATTTTAAACCTTTATATTATTATTATTATTATTATTATTACTATTACTATTATATTTGCTATGGTGATCCATGATCAGCGATCTTTGATATCACTATTGTGATTGTTTTGGGGCATAATGAACACATACCACATGAAGACAGAAAACTTCACTGATAATTGTTGTGTTTGTTCTTACATTCTACCAACTCATTTTTTCTTCCATTTTTCTCCCTTTCCTCGGACATCCCTATTTCTTGAGAAACAATATTGAAATTAGGTCAGTTAGCAATCCTGTAAGGTCTTCTAAGTGGGCAAGCAAAAAGAAGAGTTGCATACCTCTCACTTTAAACTAAAAGCTAGAAATGATTAAATTTAGTGACGAAAGCTGAAATAGACCAAAACCTAGGTGTCCTACACCAAATTAGCAAAGTTGTGAATGCAAACAAAAAGTCCTTGCAGGAAATTAGAAGTGCTATTCAAGTGAATACACGAATGATGAGAAAGTAAAACAGCCTTACCGCTAATATAAAGAAAATTTTACTGGTCTGCACAGATCAAACATTTTTTAGTCTACACAGAGATCAAACTATTTTTTTTTTAAGATTTTATTTATTTATTTGACAGACAGAGATCACAGGTAGGCAGAGAGGCAGGCAGAGAGAGGAGGAAGCAGGCTCCCCGCTGAGCAGAGAGCCAGACGCGGGGCTTGATCCCAGGACCCTGGGATCATGACCTGAGCCGAAGGCAGAGGCTTTAACCCACTGAGCCACCCAGGCGCCCCAGATCAAACTATTTTTGAAGCCAAAGTCTAATCCAAAGTAAGAACTAACTCTCTTTAATTCCATAAAATGAACCGGGGGGTAAGGAAGCTGCAGGAGAAAAGTCTGAACTAGCAGAGGTTGTTTCATGAAGTTTAAGAAAAGCCATCTTCAAACCATAAAGGCACTAGGTGAAGCAGCAAGTGCTGATGTAGAAGCTACAGCAAATTATCCAAAAGAACTAGTTAAGATAATTAATGAAGGTGTTTACACTAAACAACAGATTTTCAATGTAGACAAAGAAGCCTTCAATTGGAAGAAGGCATCTTCTATTGGAAGAACTTTCATAGTTAGAAAGAAGTCAATGCCTGGCTTCAGAGCTTTGAAGCCTCAAAGAACAGGCTCATACTTTTGTTAGGGGCTAATGCAGCTGGTGACTTAGTTGAAGTCTATACTCATTTACCATACCAAAAGTCCTAGGGCTCTTAAGAATTAGGCTAAATATACTTTGTGCTCTAAAAATGAAACAACATAGCCCCAATAATAGCATCCATTTGGAACATGGTTTACCTAATATTTTAAGCCCACTGTTGAAAGCTACTGCTAAAAAATAAAATAAAATAAAATCCTTTCAAAATATTACTATCCATTTGCAATGTACCTGGTAACTTAAGAGCTGTGATGGAGATATCCAATGTGATTAATGTTGTATTTATGCCTAATAATATCCTTTCTGCAGCTCATGAATCAAGGAGTCATTTCAACTTTCAAATCTTATTATTTAAGATTTGAAGAATAAGAAATCTTATTTCTTAAGGTCATAGCTGTGACAGATAAGTATTCATCTGTTACATCTGGACAAAGTAAACTGAAAACTTTCTGGAAAGGATTCACTATTCTAGATGCCATTAAGAACATTTGTGACTCATGGGAAGAGGTCAAAATACCAGCATTAACAGGTTTGGAAAAAGTTGATTGCAACTCTCATGAATGACTTTGATGGTTTCAAGACTTCAATGGATGAAGTAATTGCAGATGAGGAAATAGCAACAGATCTAAAATTAGAAATATAGCCTGAAGATGACTTAATTGCTGTAGTATCATATGTGGTTTTTTTAACCGATGAGAAGATGTTTCTAATAAGTGAAGAAAGTGGTTTCTTGAGATGGAATCTACTCCTGGGGAAGAAGCTGTGAAGATCATGGAAATGATCGCTAAGAATTCGGAATATTGCACAAACTTACTTGCTCTAGTAGTGACAGGGATTTAAAGGATTGACTCCAGTTTTGAAAGAAGTTCCATTGTGAGTAAAATGTTTTCAGACAACATTGTGTACTATAGAGAAATAGTTTGCAAAGGGAAGAAGCAACCAGTGCAGCAAATTTTATTATTGTCTTACTTTAAGAAATTGACATGCAAAAACACTAATTCCAAGTGTATATTTACTGAAGCATTTTTCATAATAGCCAAGTTATGAAAGCAGTTCAAGTGTCCATTGATAAATCAAAAGATAAAGATGTGAGATACACACACACACACACACACACACACACAGTGGAATATAATTCAGCCATAACAATGAAATCTTGCCATTTGCAGCAACTTGGGTGGATTTAGAACATATAATTCTAAGTGAAATAACTCAGAGAAAGACAAATACCATATGATTTCACCTGTATTTGGAATTTAAGTAACAGGACAAACAAGCAAAGAGAATGAGAATGAGACAAACCAAGAATCAGACTCTTAACTACAGAGAACAAACTAATGGTTACCAGAGCAGAGATGGGTCAGCGATGGGTATAATAGGTGATGGGGATTAAAGAGTACACCTATCATCATGAGCACAGAGTAATGTATAGAACTGTTGAATCACTATCTTGTATACCTGAAACTAATACAACACTATATGTTAACTATACTAGAATTAAAATGAAAACTTAATTTAAAAAAAAATTTCCCATGGGATGCCTGGGTGGCTCAGTGGGTTAAGCCGCTGCCTTCGGCTCAGGTCAGGATCTCAGGGTCCTGGGATCGAGCCCCGCATCGGGCTCTCTGCTCGGCAGGGAGCCTGCTTCCTCCTCTCTCTATGCCTGCCTCTCTGCCTGCTTGTGATCTCTCTCCATCAAAAAAAAAAAAAAAATCTTTAAAAAAAAAAATTTCCCATAGCCACCTTGCCCTTTAGCAACCACCACCCTGATCAGTCATCAGCCATCAATATCAAGGCAGTCCCTTCCATCAGCAAAATGATTACAACTGGCTGAAAGCTCAGATGATGGTTAGCATTTTTTTAATAATAAAATATTTTTCTTATTTATGTATTTGTTTTTATTTAAAATCAATTATTTTATTTAAAATCAATTTATTTTAAATTTTTTTTATTTTTTTTTAAATAATTTTATTTAAAATCAATTAGTTAAGGTAGTTTTTATGTAATGTTCAATGATTCATCAGTTAAATATAACACCCAGTGCTCATCATATCACGTGCCCTCTTTAATGCAATAAAGTATTTTTAATGAAGGTGTGAACATTGTTATCTTAGATGTAATACTATTACACACTTAATAGACTATGGACTATAATATAAACATAAATTTTATATGTAATAGGAAACAAAAAAATCAATTTAACTCACTTTATTGTAGTATCTGCTTTATTTTGGAGGTCCAGAACTGATCCCACAGTATCTCTGAGATATGCATGTATCTCTCTCTCTCTCTCTCTCTCTATATATATATATATATATATACATCTCTGTTTCATATATATATATGAAACAGAGACATAGTAAGAGGAGTTAATAAGTAAATAGCATCCAACATACCAAAACTAATTGCTTGATAATCAAGTTGGCATAACTAAATGAAACCATTATTTATATTTCTTTGTGAGGCAAATAAATTTTTATTTTCAAATTTTTTAAATTATTTTTGAACTTTTTAATTTGAAATAATTATAGATTCACAAGAAGTTTCAAAGAATAATATGGAGAAGGTATTTCATCCAGTCACCCAATAGTAACATCTTGCTTGACTGTAGTATAATAGCACGCCCAAGAAACTGACATTGGTAAATTCCACAGACCCTATGCAGATTTCACCTTTTTAAAATCACTTTGTGTGTGTGCCAAATTTACTCTATGTAATTTTACCATATGTACAGATTTCTGTAACTTCCATGACAGTCAAGATATAAAATTATTGGGCGCCTGGGTGGCTCAGTGGGTTAAGCTGCTGCCTTCGGCTCAGGTCATGATCTCAGGGTCCTGGGATCTAGTCCTGCATCGGGCTCTCTGCTCAGCGAGAAGCCTGCTTCCCTCTCTCTCTCTCTGCCTGCCTCTCCATCTACTTGTGATCTCTCTCTGTCAAATAAATAAATAAAATCTTTTAAAAAAAAGTTGTCAAAATAACTTTATAAAAAAAAAAAGATATAAAATTATTCCATTACTTCAAGGATCTCTCTTGATATGCCTTCATAGCTCTTCCTTCTCTAACACTTGTCAATGACTAATGTGGCAGATATTAGAAATAAAATGGCAAAAAGGAGAGATCATTAAGAATAGCAAATAGTCTAGGCTCTGAAGTCAGACCACTTGGCTCTGCACTCTAGCTTTACCACTTACTATTTATGTGACTTGAATTTAACCCCCTTAAGTCTCAGTTTTCCCATTTACAGTGTGGATATATAATGGCATATACTTCACAATGTTATGATAGTCATGTCTGGTAATCCAATGTGATGGTGAAATGCTATTATTAACTTTGTCTTTGTGTTTGTTTGTTTGTTTTTACAACCTAATAGGATATAATAAAGCAGTTTAATAGATAGTAGGAGATTGCTATAGGAAAGCCTATGAAAGAATCTAATCTAATCTGATGTGTCTGTTTTTGTGCCAACACCATACTGTCTTCATGATGACAGCTCTGTAATAGAGCTTGAAGTCTGGAATTGTAATGCCACCAACTTTGGCTTTCTTTTTCAATATTCCTCTGGCTATTCAAGGTCTTTTTTGATTCCATATAAATTTTAACATTATTTGTTCCATTTCTTTGAAAAAAAATGGATTGGGATTTGGATAGGGATTGCATTAAATGTGTAGATTGCTTTAGGTAGAATAGATGTTTTCACAATATTTGTTCTTCCAATCCATGAGCATGGAACATTTTTCCATTTCTTTGTGTCTTCCTCAATTTCTTTCATGAGTACTTTATAGTTTTCTGAGTATAGATTCTTTGCCTCTTTGGTTAGGTTTATTCCTAGGTCTTATGGTTTTGGGTGCAATTGTAAATGGGATGGACTCCTTAATTTCTCTTTCTCTGTCTTGTTGTTGGTGTAAGAAATGCAACTGATTTCTGTGCATTGATTTTATATCCTGACACTTTACTGAATTCCTCTACAAGCTCTAGCAGATTTGGAGAGGAGTCTTTTGGGTTTTCCATATACAGTATCATATCATCTTCAAAGAGTGATAGTTTGACTTCTTTGCCAATTTGGATGCCTTTAATTTCCTTGTGTTGTCTGATTGCTGAGGCTAGGACTTCTAGTACTATGTTGAATAGCACTGGTGATAATGGACATCCCTGCCATGTTCCTGACCTTAGCAGAAAAGCTCTCAGTTTTACTCCATTGAGAATGATATTTGTCATTGGGTTTTTCATAGATGGCTTTGATGATATTGAGGTATGTGCCCTCTATCCCTACACATTGAAGAGTTTCAATCAGGAAGGGATGCTGTTCTTTGTCAAATGCTTTTTCATCATCTATTGAGAGTATCATATGGTTCTTGTTCTTTCTTTTATTAATGTATTGTATCACATTGATTGATTTGCAGTGTTGAACCAACCTTGCGGCCCTGGAATAAATCCCACTTGGTCGTGGTGAATAATCCATTTAATGTACTGTTGGATCCTATTGGCTAGTATTTTGGTAAGAATTTTCACATCTGTGTTCATCTAGGATATTGGTCTGCAATTCTCTTTTTTGATGGGATCCTTGTCTGGTATTGGGATCAAGGTGATACTGGCCTCATAAAATGAGTTTAGAAGTTTCCCTTCCATTTCTATTTTTTGGAACAGTTTCAGGAGAATAGGAATTAATTCTTCTTTATATGTTTGGTAGAATTCCCCTGGGAAGCCATCTGGCCCTGGGCTTTTGTTTGTTTGGAGATTTTTGATGACTGTTTCAATCTTCTTACTGGTTATGGGTCTGTTCAGGTTTTCTATTTCTTCCTGGCTCAGTTGTGGTAGTTTATATATCTCTAGGAATGCATCCATTTCTTTCAGATTGTCAAATTTCCTGGTGTATATTTGCTCATAATATGTTCTTATAATTGTTTATATTTCTTTGGTGTTGGTTGTGATGTCTCCTCTTTCATTCATGATTTTATTTATTTGAGTTCTTTCTCTTTCTTTTTGATAAGTCTGGCCAGGGGATTATCAATCTTACTAATTCTTTCAAAGTACCACCTCCTAGTTTTGTTGATTTGTTCTATTATTTTTTTGGTTTCTAATTCATTGATTTCTGATCAGATTTTTATTATTTCTCTTCCCCTGCTGGGTTTAGGCTTTCTTTGTTGTTTTTTCTCCAGCTCCTTTAGGTGTAGGGTTAGGTTGTGTATTTGAGACCTTTCTTGTTTCTTGAGAAATGCTTGTATCACTATATATTTTCCTCTCAGGACTGCCTTTGCTGTTTCCCACAGATTTTGAGCCATTGTGTTTTCATTATCATTTGTTTCCATGAATTTTCTCAATTCTTCTTTAATTTCCTGGTTGACCTATTCATTCTTTAGAAGGATTAGTTTAGTCTCCAGTTATTTGGTTTTTTTCCAAATTTCCTCTTGTGATTGAGTTCTAGCTTCAGAGCATTGTGGTCTGAAAATATTCAGGGAATGATTCCAATCTTTTTTTTTTTTTTTTTAAGATTTTATTTATTTATTTGACAGAGAGAGATCACAAGCAGGCAGAGAGGCAGGCAGAGAGAGAGGAGGAAGCAGGCTCCCCGCTGAGCAGAGAGCCTGATGCGGGACTCGATCCCAGGACTCCGAGATCATGACCTGAGCCGAAGGCAGCGGCCTAACCCACTGAGCCACCCAGGCGCCCTGATTCCAATCTTTTGATACCTGTTGAGACCTGATATATGACCCAGGATGTGATCTATTCTGGAGAATGTTCCATGTGCACTAGAGAAGAATGTGTGTTCTGTTGCTTTGGGATGAAATGTTCTGAATATATCTGTGATGTCCATCTGGCCCAGTGTGTCAATAAATGCCTTTATTGCCTTGTTGATCTTTTGCTTGGATGATCTGTCAATTTCAGTGAGGGGAGTGTTAAAGTCCCCTACTATTATTGTATTATTGTCAATGTCTTTCTTTGATTTTCTTATTAATTGGTTTATATAGTTGGCTGCTCCCACGGTAGGGGCATAGATATTTAAAATTGTTAGGTCTTCTGTTGGACAGACCCTTTGAGTATGATATAGTGTCCTTCCTCATCTCTTATTATAGTCTTTGGCTTAAAATCTAATTGATCTGATATAAGGATTGCCACCCCAGCTTTCCTCTGATGTCCATTAGCATGGTAAATTGTTTTCCACCCCCTTACTTTAAATCTGGAGTTGTCTTCAGGTCTAAAATGAGTTTCTTGTAGGCAGCATATTGATTTTTTTTTTAATCCATTCTGATACCCTGTGTCTTTTGATTGGGGCACTTAGCCCATTAACATTCAGGGTAACTATTGAGAGAATGGATTTAGTGTCATTGTATTGCCTATAAGGTGACTATTACTGTATATTGTCTCTGTTCCTTTCTGATCTACCACTTTTAGGCTCTCTCTTTGCTTAGAGGACCCCTTTCAATATTTCCTGTAGAGCTCATTTGGTGTTTACAAATTCTTTTAGTTTTTTTTTTTTGTTTTGTTTTGTTTTGTTTTTTTGTCCTGGAAGCTTTTTATCTATCCTTCTATTTTCACTGATAGCCTAGGAGCTATAATATTTGTGGCTGCATGTTTTTCTCATTTAGTGCTCTGAATATATCATGCCAGTTCTTTCTGGCCTGCCAGGTCTCTGTGGATAAGTCTTCTGCCAATCTAATATTTTTACTATTGTGTTTTACAGACTTCTTGTCCCAGGCTGCTTTTAGGATTTTCTCTTTGTCTCTGAGACTTGTAAATTTTACTATTAGATGATGGGTTAGGGACCTATTTTTATTGATTTTGAGGGTGGTTCTCTGCACCTCCTGGATTTTGATGCTTGTTTCCTTTGCCATATTAGGGAAATTCTCTAGAATAATTCTCTCCAATATACCTTCTGCTCCCCTCTCTCTTTCTTCTGCTTCTGGAATCCCAATTATTCTAATGTTGTTTTGTCTTATCTATTTTATCTTATGGTATCACTTATCTCTCGAATTTTACCCTCATGGTTCAGTAGTTGTTTGTCTCTCTTTTACTCAGCTTCTTTATTCTCTGTCATATCACTAATTCTCTCTTCTGCCTCATTAACATAGCAGTAAGAGCCTCCATTTTTTATTGCACCTCCTTAATACCTTTTTTGATTTCAACTTGGTTAGATTTTAGTTCTTTTATTTCTTCAGAAAGTGATTAATTTCTCCAGCTAGGGTTTCTCTAGCTGGAGAAATAAAATATCTAAATAAATAAAATATCTAACAGTCATCTTATCTTATCTTATCTCCTCTTATCTTATCTTATCTATCTTATCTTCCATGCCTTTTTTGAGCTTGGCTAACACCTCGAGAATCATCATTCTGAACTCTAGATCTGACGTGTTACCAATGTCTGTATTGATTAGGTCCCTAGCCTTTGGTACCAAACCTGGAGCTAGATTTAGGGTATATTTTGATCTATTAGAAGAAGTTGTACCCCAAATTTTTAGAAAAAAACCCCTATGTGTATACAAAAAATAAAGTTAGATATAATGAAGGATAAAATATGACTATAATAATGAAGTTTCGAAAAGTTTTTTTTTTATGAAAAGTATTGTTAAGGTAAAGTAGTTTAAAAATGTTAAAAGAGGAAAGGGTAAAGTCAAAAAAACATTAGCAGAAGAAAAAATAAAAAAAGAAATTAACTTTGCAAAACTAAAGAATCATAGGGAGAAAGCCATGAATTCCACGCTTTGCTTTCTCCTCCTCTGGAATTCCACTGTTCTCCTTGGTAAGTAAACTTGGTCTTGGCTGGATTTCTTGTTGATCTTCTGGGGGAGATGCCTGTTTTAGTGATTCTCGAATGTTTTTTCCCGAGTCAGAATTACACTGCCCTTATGAGGGTCTAGGCTAAGTAATCCACTTAGTTTAGCTTTCAGGAACTTTTGTTCCCTTAGCATTTTCCACAGAGTTCCAGAGGACAGGAATGAAAATGACAGCCTCACAATCTCTGGCCCAGAGGATCTGAGAGCTCGGGGCACCAACCTCAGTGCACCCTCGGAGAAAAGCGTTCAATCACTCCCGTCTCCCTGACCTCTGCCCATGCTCCGAGCTCACCCAGCCTGTGACCAAGCTTCTCTGTCTCTGGCACACGGCCCTACTTGGAGTCTCCAAACCCCGCAGATATGTGGGCTCTTCCAAAGGGGTCTCCCTGGGTCTTGTGGTGTCCCTGTTCACAGAGCAGTGGCCTTTGCCATGGATCATGATTTAAGGTAACCCTAAGTTGAGAGCTCACTCCTTGGCTCCATCTCTGTAGCCGGCTTCCCTGCTCTAATACCTTGAGCTCTGCGACACTCAGACAGCCCGATCCTTCTGTGACCCCGCGGGACATGAGGCCACGCTTCCCCACGTGGGCTTCACCCTGGCTTAGCCTCTGCAGCGATGTCCCTCAGTGGAGCAGCCTCTTAAAAGTTCTGATTTTGTGCTCCATTGCTCCGCCACTTGCCAGGAGTCAACCCCTTCTCCCACGGTTTATCTTCCCGTCGCTTTGGATTCACTTCTCCGCTGGTCCTACCTTTCAGAAAGTGGTCAATTTCCTGTTTCTAGAATTGTTGCTCTTCTTCTCTTCGATCTCCTGTTGGATTTGTAGGTGTTTGCAATGGTTTGATAAGCTATCTACCTGATCTCCTGCTACCTGATGTCGTCTCAGCCTGCTACTTCTCCGCCATCTTGACTCCTCCTTTTTGACTTTAGAGAGGGAGAGAGAGAATCTTAAGCAAGCTCCATGCCCAGGGCAGAGCCCAAAGTGGGGCTTGATCTCAAGACCCTGCGATCATGACCTGAGCCAAAATCAATAGTCAGATGCTTAACCAACTGAGTCACCCAAGCACTACACCACTATACTATTTTTAAGTGTAAAATACATTCTCATTGAGAGCATTAACTTTGCCATGCAACCATCACCATTATTCATCTCCAACTTCATCTTTCCAAACTGACACCCTGTCCTTTATTTTTAACAATAGGAGGATATTTTTATTTATTATATTCTTTCTCTTAGATCAAAATTAAGTTTAAAATAAAGTACTCCAACAATGAAATATTTTAGTTTATGAACTCTGTGATGTTGACCTAAAATGTCTGGTAAATGTTTTGGTCTTTCATTACCATGAGTTTTATAGGTTAAAAAGACAATAATATTTCATGATTTGATATCCTAAAATAGGTGAAATACTAAGAGACAAAGCTTCATTGGATTAGTTCAGAGCCTTGAAAAATTTTAATCTTTAATGATTCTGCATTACACATAAATGTTCATAAGTATTTAATTTAATTATACATTATACATTTAATTATACATATAACTATTTTTTTCCAAATTCTTCCTCTAAATTTTCTTACAGAAAATTCATTCAATAAATATTTGAATGTGGGGTGCCTGGCTGGCTTAGTTAGTTAAGCGATTGCGTTCAGCTCAGGTCATGATCCTGGAGTCCAGGATCGAGTTCTGCATTGGAATCCCTGCTCAGGAGGGTGTCTGCTTCTCTCTCTCACCCTCTCCCCTCTCATTCTCTCTCTCTCTCTTCCTCTTTCTCCCATTCCCTCTCTCTCAAATAAATAATAAAAATAAAATCTTTTTAAAAATAAATATTTGAATACCTAATTTGTGGAAGGCACTGTGCTAAGCAAAAGAGATACAAATGTCAGACAAGATATAATCTATACTTTCAAGGAGAAGAGTCTGGGGGTGGACATCAGATAATTAAAAAGATGTATATTGCATTATATGTAAACATATCAAAGCAACACATTGCACACATTAAACTTATAAAATATTAAATTTTAATAATATCCCAGTATAAAAAAAGATGCTTATAATATAGCTGTGAAGGCTATAAGAGCAGTTACAGGATTCTATGGAGTATACATAGGACTGGACTCATTGTTCAGTCATGGCCAGTATATTGAAAGGTTATCCAAAGGAATTGCTTTTAAGTTGAGTTCTTAAATTTCAAGTTAACCAGACAGAGTAAAAAAGTGCAGGCCAAAGGGAACATGATATGTAGTATATCTGGAATCAGAGAGTACTTAAATGTTATAACCAAATCAACAAATAAGCCATATCAGTGTCCCTGAGTAATTAAGAGAATTATATTTTAAATGTCAAACTAACTGTGAAAAGAATGTGGAATTATAAGTGGCAATTATCTATAAATAAGTGGAAAAAGATGTCAAAATTATCAAAAAGACTCCAACTAATGGCTTTTTTTGTTTTTGTTTTCATTTTTGTTTTGTTTTTAAGTCTTAAGAACAGTGAATAGTACATAGTCATGATACTGGAAGAGGTTATTGTGTGGTCAATAAATATTCACTGATTAAAATTTGCTTATTATTTTGGGAATAATGCTGTTTATACTTCTCTATATACTATTTAGGGGGATTGGTTCAAGCAGGTAAATACAATCCTTTCTTATTGTATTGGTTAGACAAAAGAACAAAATTATAATGTTTAAGATTGTAGATGTAGCATTTTTTTTATTAGTTTCCTTCTTTCAATAGACAAGTTATCCTGAAAATTAGAAAAGTTGATTAAACATGAAAAACATCTGCCTAATCTGTTTATCATTGCCCACATATGTCTAGTGGGAAATATTACAGGACATTTTTCAGTGAATATAGAATTGCACGGTGTGGTTCTATGGCACAACTTTTTTTTTAAGTAAGTGGAAATATTGATGACAATATTTTTCTCTCTAGTCCTGCTATCCACTCAGCATTTGTTATCTTCTGCTATTTCCTAAATAGCTGACTGATTTCTCTAATATGATGGATAAAACCTGACTCATTTTATCTGGAACACTTCAGAAATACACACAGTTGGGTGGTTTATACATAATTCCCTGCAGACACTTACACTATGAATCTTTTTAAGAGTGTTCTGTTGTACTTTTCTCCCTTATCAAGGTGCTCATAGAAGGAATCTTATTTGTGTTGCCTAGTTCCTGTATTCATGGAAATCCTGCTTCATTAACATAACTTTTCAGCAAGTTAATAACTGTGTACTTGCAACAGCAGGAGACTTCTCCCTCCTAATTTTGTTGGATCATATATTCCAACCAGTTAAAATAAAATTTACTACACTCTGCTGTCTTAAATGTAAACGAGCCTGCAATCAACTTGGTTTGATGAAATTAAAGCCATACAGTATGACTAGAGAGAAGGCCCTTGGTTCTCCGCTGAATTCATAATGGAAACAACTGCTGCAGTCTAAATAGATCATGAGAAACATAGTTCTTCCAAAACACTAAAAAAAATTTATTCTGTATTAATCAACAGAGTAGAAAATTCTAATTATCTTATCTTGGGAAGATTTGGAGATTGCATTTTCAACTGATGTGTTTTTAAGGTACTTTGTAATGCCTCCTGTACATTTAATTGAGCTGTGAAATAATATCAATCACTGTTTCAGTGAAAGGATGATTCAAGAATAGAAGCTGACCCAATTTATTATTTTTAGCAGATTGTGAATTAACAGAGAGATAATAATCTAAATTTCATTGTATACTTAAATTTGGAAACAAGTGTTATAGCATTGATTATTCAATGAAATGACCAGCTCCTTTGCAAGGTTACTCACATGACATTTGCTAACTTTTTAAATGATTCCCCCTTATGGTGTTCTTTTTCACCTTAACATCAAAAGATTAAGAAAAATGCCAAATGAACTCAAATGTGTACAACCTAATGCTATTTTTCAAAAATTTTAAATGCTCTTGAAATATAAACCTCTACTATGACTGAGATCCAACCTACTCCTCCAGCTTTAATCCCCATTAGTCTCTAAATTATCTCTGCCTCATCTAATCAGAAATATTTACCTTTCTGTTAAATACTACCCCATGCTTCCCTGATACCTTCCTTCAGGTTAGAATTGCTTCTTTTGTTATATAAAGCAGTAAAACCTGTGCATTCCTTAAGATCCATTTGATCAAGCCTTGCCTGATTATCTTCCTCTCATGGAGCAATGACCCTTCTTCTGAGTTACAAGTGTTTTTGGTATCTATTTACCAGTTGGAACTGTATTAGTTGCAAGTGACAAATATCCCACTCAGAAGAGCCCAAAGGTCAAGGAATAGGGTCCCAGTAGGTGGGGAGTTCAAGGAGTGATGATAATTCTGCACTCAATTTGATCCAAGCCCTCAAATGATGCAAAGTCTCTTTTTATATATACTTGATTTTATTTTGCTTTATTTGAATGGGCTTGATTTAGTCACTCTAATGGCCAATCTTTCCAAGCTTAAATTTCTTTAGTGCTTCAAAGGTAGCTGTTTATTATTATTAATTATTATTATTATATAACTGCATATAACATAACATTTCAGGTGTGCAACATAATGATTTCATATTTGTGCACATTTTGACATGATCACCGCAGTAAATATAGTCAACTTACAAGTTATAATATTTTTTCTTGTGATGAGGACTTTCAAATTCTATCTTAGTAAGCTTCAAATATGCAATATAACATTATTAACTACAGTCACCATGCTGAACATTACATCCTTATGACTTAATTTATTCGACAACTGGAATTTGGACATTTTGACCCCTTCACTCATTTTACCCATCCCCAACTCTCCAGCTCTGGCAACTGCCAATCTATTCTCTGTATCTAAGAGAATATTTTTTTTTTCTTAGATACCACATTTAAGTGAGATCATACAATATTTGTCTTTCTCTGTGTTACCTCACTTAACATAATGTCCTCAAGGTCCATCCCTGTTGTCACAAATTGCAAGATTCTTTTTCATGGCTAAATAGTATTCCTGTGTGTGTGTGTGTGTGTGTGTGTGTGTGTGTGACTTTTTTTTTCTTTTTTTTTTTATCTGTTTATTCACTGATGGACAATTAGGTTGTTTCCATATCCTGGCTACTAAAAATAGTGCTGCAATGAATATGAGAGAGCATATATCTTTCAAATTAGTGTTTTTGATTTCTCCAGATAAATACCTAAAAGTGGAATTGCTAGATAATATGGGATTTGTATTTTTAAGTTTTTGAGGAACCTCCATACTGCTTTCCATAGTGGTGGCACCAATGCACAAAGGTGAATCTGTCTCCACATTTTCACCAACACTTGTTATTTCTTATCCTTTTTTAAATAATAGCCACTTTAACAAACATGAGATTATATCACATTGTGGTTTGGATTTTCACTTTCCTGATAATTAGTGATATTGAGCATCTTTTCATGTACCCATTGGTCATCTGGATGTGTTCCTTGGAAAAATGTCTATTCAGATCTTCTGCCAATTTTTTAATCAGGTTGTTTGTTGTCTATTAAGTTATATGAGTTCTATATATATTTTGGAACCACTCTCTAATTTTAAAATAGTTTCATTGTCCTAAAAGAAATCCCATATCCTATTCTCTCTTTATATATTTTGGATATTGGATCTTTATTAGACCAAATATATATGATTTGCAAATATTTTCTCCTATTTGGTAGGCTGTCTGTTAATTTTACTGATATTTCTTTTGTTGTGAAGAAGCTTTTCAGTTTGATGTGGAATGTTTGTTTTTGGTTTTGTTGCCATTGTTTTTTGGAATCAAATCCAAAAAACCAACACCAATACTAACGTTATTTTTGTTTTCTTCTAGGAGTTTTGTGGCTTCAGGTCTTACATTCAAGTCTTTAATCCATTCTGGGTTTATTTTTATGTATGGTGTAAGATAGTCCAATTTCATTCTTTTTTCATGTGGCTGTCCAGTTTTCCCATCATCAATTATTGGAGAGACTAACTTTTTCCATTATATATTCTTGGCTCTTTTGTTACAAATTAATTAACTATATATACATCAGTTAATTTCTGGGTTCTCTATTCTGTTCCATTAGTCTATGTGGCTGTTTGACTACTATATTTTTATAAATATAGTTTGAAATCAGGGTGTGTGATCTATCTAGATTTTCCTTCTTTTTATGGAAGGTAACATTCTTCAAAAAAAAAAAAAAGGTAATCATTCTAACAATGTTTCCAACAAAATTTGTGATCACATTTGCCTATTTTGAGTTATCTATCTCTTTTGCCAGATTAGTCTTGGTGAATTAAGACAATGGAGGACCTTGTCCTTACCCACTGACCCACAAACATCATACAGATTGAGAGAAAGGGGAGGTTTAGTTACATAAAAGAAATCTTGACTACTTTCACCAAATGGAGTGATGGAGAGATGAGATGTTTAGCTGAGAAAGAAAAAAATAAGTAAATAAATAAAAATTTTAATTTATAGCCTGAAATTGAGATGTATATTTTATTAATCTGTTTAGCCATCAAAAGTTTAATTTCTTACAAACATCCATTTATATAACTAAAGTTCTTTTTTTAAAAAATAGGGTTGAATGAAGATTAATAATACAAAAAATGAATAACATAGGAGTAACTCAAACTTACAAATTAAGAGTGAGAGTTTGGTATTCTGTCTTTAATTTTACAATTTAGTAATCAAAAACAAACATGTATCTCTATTAAATTAAGAACTAAAAAAAAGTCAAAGGGGAAATTTTATGGTATCTTTCTCAACTCTCATTTCATAATAAATGAAAAATTTATTAACAATGTATTTCAGTTGGTGTGTTTTCTTTACAATAGTGTAATGAACATGTACTGTCCTGTGTACTTGATAAGATGGGGGCTTATTGATGGCAGAACCTGTTTCCTTTGTGCTCCTCTATTCATTGTCTAGCCCAATACCTTACCTATAGTATTTGCTTTAAGATAATTTTTTGATCCTTACAAATGCAAAACCTTTAAAAATGAATGTAGTATCCCTTTTTAAAGATTATTCTACTTACTTTGACCTTAAAGTTTGTCTGCTAACATTTGAGCAGTACTTTCTTTATAAGCTTTCCTGTGATTGACTAAACAGTTCCTTCATGCCTACTTATAATTTATAAGTTGCATTTGCTTTTTGAGCTCATTTAAGATAATCTCTATGAGTTTTTAGGTGAATATTAATTCTCCTTGTCAGGTGATAAATTATTGTTTTCACCTGGTAGTATTCAGTAAGAATTGTTTGATATTTCACAACTATTTACATATTTTTACCTTCATATACACTTTCTGTGGATGATTTTTAAAAATGTCATGTACTATCATTTACAAAATTCCCTCAAGCAAAGTTCACAGGTGAGACAGTGAGTTGTGAAGGTGAGAACACAGGGTTTTAAGAGAAAAAAAAATCTTTGATCATACATAGCTACAACAGGTTTTTGCTTATTCACTGCAGTTTAAAAGACATTACATAGAGCTATAAATCAATAATGATTAGTTATATTTATTTATTTATTTTCAATAAAAACTCTAACACTATATGTGAAAAAGGATGAAACGATGAAATCCATTTCTGAGAAAAATCTCCAATAGGTAGCAGCATTATTAAGCTATTGGACTAACGTAATCCTGATAGTGATAATTTGTTCCATGCACACAAGCTTCATCCTTATGCAAATATATCACATTATTTCTGCAAATACAGTTCACCAATTTCAGGGAGAGAACATGGAGATGATTTAGAAACCAATCACGACTACAGAAGAAATATTGAAAACAGTTCGAACCATGCCTGCTGGTGTTGAGACCAAAGTGCTATTTATTTTCATTTGACAAGATCCTTAGGCTATTTTAGTTATCTAGAATTCTGTATTGTCTATCATCTAAAAATTGCTATTTTGTTTCCCCTACCATCTATCTAGTGTCTAGTACATGGTTGGATAATTAAATAATTATTCAGAATTAATGAAGGGATACATATTTATTAAAGCCATCATGAAAGAAAGGAAATGGACTCCTAAGTACCTTTCCCCTTTATACTCATCTGCCATTGAACTCCCCAGTGATTTGATATTTATTCAAAATACATTTCATATTTGGCTTCTTTAACACATTATTGGGATTCACTTAATGGAAGAGAGCAGGGGAATGCCACAGTTGAATTAAGTGTAATAACATGTGTATTACTCTTATATTACATAAAGTTCAAAGCAAGTATGTTTCAGAGAAATAACATTATTTGGAGAGTTATGAGACTAAATAGGAAAGAAATTTCACCAGTAGCATGATACTTTCTTCCCCAGTAGTGGCTCTATCAATATTTATTTCCAAAAAAAAAAAAAACAACCCAAAAACAAACAAAAAAAAAGCCTACTTATTTTCTACAATATTTGGATTACCTTTTAACATATACTTATTTTGTATATATAAATATATATTCTGTATATTCTGAGATGCAACATAAAGGAAATGCTAATTGACACTAATGTAAATATTGCACTAATTTATTTCTTAATTCATTGTCAAAATAAATTAAGCATATGTACATATTTCATCTATTCACTGAGAATTATTTTCATATCCTCTGGACTTAACAGCTATTAATAACAAACTACTGTAGAGTTAAATCATTAAATCTTATAGACTTCCCACTCTATATGCATTCCATTTCTTTCCTTCAGGAAAGGAAATAAAACTATTTACTCCCTTCATGATAACATACATTAAGTTCAAAATATATTTACTGAGAAGCTATTCCATACAAAGCCTTTTCTTAGGGGTTGCAAGGTGAGATAGGAAGTGCAAAAAATGGATACTGCATGATATGTTCGTCAAGTTTGATAAGAACTTATGGTGGGTAAGCTATAGATACAAATCTAATAAAATTCAGAATTAATAAGCATACTCAAAACACAAAAGGGGAGTTCATAAAAGAGAATAGTAAGAGAGTGGGGATAGAAAAAGGCAGACTTCATAGAATTTTGAGGGAGGCTGAGGAGGAAACATGAGAATTTGTTATGTGGAATCCAGAATGAGGGAAAGAGCTATAGAAGTTGCAAGCAGAGAGAGCCCTATAAGGAAGTCATGGATACAGAGCAAGACTGAGGTTAGCTTTATATAGAGGGATTAATTAATTCAGCCTGCAAGAAAGATAATTTTTGTGTAGATTAATGAGAACTGACAATACAAAGTTTGGTTGGTTCTACATTGTGCAGTGTCTCAGACCTGGTGAGGAGTTTATAAGGAATTTGTAGGGACTTGAGCAACTCTCGAAGAGTTGAGAATCACAGCAGAGAATCACATGATTCTCTCATGACACTCTAGGAAGACCACATGATTCTCTCATGACACTCTAGGAAGACTCAAGTAAGACTATTTTAGCAGCAGTGTTAAGAATATTTATAGGATTTGCCTTGTTCTTTAAGTTTGATACAGCTGAAATGTCTCTTCTTTACAACTTTGTGTCTTCAAATCTTATCTTTCAAGTCCAGCACAAATGCCATTTCCCTTAAGAAGCCTTCCCTCCCACTTCTGTACTAAAGTAATCACTCCTAGTAACTACAGTGCTGGTATTCTCCATTTCATTTTTATTTGTTTACTATGCAATGCTATTTTTAGTACAAAAATAACATATTTGTGATAGGGTAAAACATACACAGCAACATCTAAATAGACACCAAGAAAGCACTATGCTATATTAAAATTTTAAATTAAGAAAATGTGTACTTATATAGAAAACTTCAATAATTCCAGTGCTCAAGAGAAATGAAGAAAATGATCAATAATCATATATATAACGATGTATAATGCTATATGTTATATATACTATATACGGTCAACTTTATATATGGTCATTATATATATATATATATATATATATATATGTCAATTTTACATTATATATGGTCACATTATATATGGTCAACTCAGCATCATTCCTTAGCATTGACAAGAATAATACAGGATGGACATTTACTAGAATCCTTTTTCCTCATGTGGTTACTGGGCAGAATCTGTAAGATGAGAGCACTTGTGCAAAATATGGAAGCCAAAAGAGGAGAGGTCAGTTGTAGGCAGATTTATTGGTAGAAAACCATTTCCTCAAAGCCTCTAACTTCTGTACTGCAGACGGCAAAAATGTAACTCATTATCTTTGAGATTGCTGAGATTTAGCACAGAGCCCAAGAATCACAGAAATATGGCATCTGTGTCTCTGGCCTTATTTCCCTAATCATTGCAACATTTAAAAATGTTTGCATTTCCCTATTTTGAACATTGCCAATTTGGACTATCTAGAGTAGCTTTTGTTTTCTTGTTGAAAACTTGATTAATATAGCTTCTGTTGCAAGAATAACTCCTATCCTAGTTAAAGCTTTAGCTTTCTGAGTTTGTGAACAGTGAGAGGGGTGCAAGAGAGTGACAGTGACACTCTAGGAGATGGCATGGAATCTCTGTGTTCCTTCTCAAATACCTTACCCTACATGTCTCTTCCATCTGGTTGTTTATCTGTATCCTCTTATAATAAATTGGTAAACATGACCTTAGGAGGAGTGGAGATGCTTTCAGGAATCAAACTTCCAGGGAGACTCACCACAAATAGGAGGGGGACTACAAGCATGGAGAAGGGAGAGGAGAAGACCCCACAATAGGCACCATCGATGTGGAAGTCCTGGTTTGGAAGTCAAGTCCCCATAATATTTGGCTTTAAATACCAGTGATGTTTAACTTCGTTATTTTTATAAACCAGTGAGGCTTAACTTGGGTATTTTAAGAACTAGCAAGCTTAGCAGGCGTGGCTCTGAGGTGGCTGGAGAGCAATAGGAAACTGAGCACCTGCCCTGGAAGGCACAGCATAACAAACAACCCTACCAAGATAGAGCATAGAAGCACCAGTGAAATCACCTGGGGTATATGTGAAAGAGATTTGTTTACTAAACCCAAAACATGTGCTGGAGGGGCATGGATCTTAAGTAGACTTCCTCAAGAATAAGAGTTGGCAATAATGATTGCCCTCTTCTCTTCAGCCCATATAGCTGGACACTTGCAAGAAACAGTACAAACACTCTCTACCAACCTTGCTAACACTCTGTGCCTTGCCCCCATATTCTCCTGTAGAACCACACCATCCAACCTGCCCCATTCAAGCAGAAGTCCCTCCAAAGAGGCTTCTGCTACATCTCATCCTCCAAGCAGCTCCTGCAGGGACCAGCATCGCTCCAAAGTGACTCCTGTCATGGAGAAAGGAAGATAACTAAATGCATCAGTACATTCACAGTCCCATCAGCAGACATCAGCGCTTACTGTCAGCGCTGCCCACCAACAAAAGCTCCTTATGGGATAAGGCAGTGAGAGCACCCTGCAGATCAGTGCTACTACAGTCCCAGCAGATGGACTGGGAGCAGGCATTTGATGTGCTTGCAGACAACACCCAACTATAAGTCCACAGCAGCCTCAGACTGTCTTTTTAAGAGCATAGGGACAAAACCTGTCTACAATAGGCAAAATGGGCCATTACAGCTGACAGGACTAAAGGTAAATAAGGCTTAGCCATGACAGTAGAGCACACACACAGGAGACACCCCTGAAGCACCTAGTTCTGGTTAACAGAGACATTGTGCTACAGGCACCCCAGGACCTCCTCTCCATAAGGCCATTACTTTCATGAAAGGAGATGTAACCAACTTTCCTAACATATAGAAAGAAACAAAATGAGGAGACAGAAGAGCATGTGTCAAATTAATGAACAGGACAAAACCACAGGGGAGAGAAAAAAAAAAAAAGCTAAATGAAATGGAGATAAGCAATATGACTAATAAAGAATTTAAGGTAATGGCCATAAAGATACTTATCAGACTTAAGAGTGGAGGATCTTAGTGAAATCTTCAAAAAAGAGTTAGAAAATAGAAAAAAGAATCAATCAGAGATTAAGAACTCAAAAGCTAAATTCAAAATACACTAGAGGGAATCAATAGTAAATTAGAGGAGACAAAAGAATGGATCAGTGAGCTGGAAGCCAGAATAATGGAAAATAACCAATGTGAATAACAACAATAACAACAAAAACGAATAATAAAAGTGAGAATAGACTAAGAGAACTAAGCAACATCATCAAGTATAGTAACATTCCTGTGTAGGGATCCCAGAAGGAAAAAAGAGAGAAAAGGGAGCAGAAAATATATTTGAAGAAACAATAGCTGAAAACTTTCTTAATCTAGGGAAGAAAACAGACATCCAGTACCAGAAGACACAGTGATCCACCAATAATATCAACACAAGGAGGTTCACACCAAGACACATAGTAATTAAAATGGTAAAAGTGGTGATATAGAGAGAATTTTCAAAGCAGCAAGAGAAAACAGTTATATACAAAAGAAACTCTGTAGGCTCTCAGCTGGTATTTCAGCAGAAATTTTGCAAGCTCGAGAAAAGTGGCATGATATATTCAAAGTGCTGAAAGGAAAAACAAACAAATGAAAAACCTTACAATCAACAATTGTGTATCCAACAAGGCTATCATTCAGAATAGAAGGAGAGATACAGAATTTACCAAACAAAGGTGAGATAAGTTTATCACAACTAAATAAGCCTTACAAGAAACATTAAAAGGAATTATTTGGGTGGGAAAAAGAAAAAAAGATCATAATCAGGAGTAAGAAAATTATGAAAGGAAAACATTTCAGAGGTAAATACAAACATAATAAAAGCAGTAGATTAATTGCTTCTAAAACCAGTATGGAAATTAAAGAACAAAAGTAGTAAAATCAATTGTATCTATAAAAATAAGTCAAGAGATTCACAAAACAAAAGAATGTAAAGCATGACATCATATACATAAAACATGGGTGGAGAGAGTAAAAATGTAGTGCTTTTAGAGTGGGTTCAAACTTAAGCAACCATCTACTTAATATAGATTATTATATAATCTATTATGTAATATATTATATGTGAGTCTAATGGTAATCATAGCCAGAAACCTGTGATAGATGTACAAAACATAAAGAGAAAGAAATTCAAGCATATAACTAAAGAAAGCCATCAGACCACAAGATAAGAGAACAAAAGAAGGAACAGAGATAAAAAACAAAAACAAAAACAAAAACAAAAAAACAATAATGAGACAAGTAACAAAATGGCAATAAGTACACACCTATCAATAATTACTGTACTTTTTGAACTTTTTTGTCTTTTTTAAATTTAATTTTATTTTTTCAGCATTCCAAGATTCATTGTTTATGCACTCAATAAGTATTTTAAATGTGAATGGACTAAATGACTAAATGGATAAAAAAGCAAGACCCACCCATATGTTATAAGAAATTCACTTAGACCTAAAGACACCTGGAGAGGGGTGCCTGGGGGGCTCAGTGGATTAAAGCCTCTGCCTTTTTTTGGCTCAGGTCATGATCCCAGGGTTCTGGGATGGAGCCCCATGTCAGGCTCTCTGCTCAGGAGGGGGCCTGCTTTCTCCTCTCTCTCTGCCTGCCTCTCTGCCTACTTGTAATCTCTGTCTGTAAAATAAATAAAATCTTAAAAAAAAAAAAAAAGACTCCTGGAGATTGAAAGTAAATGGGTGAAAAGACATTTACCATGCAAATAGGAGCAAAAAATGTTGGGGTAGCAACACTTATAACTGACAAAATAAACTTTAAAACAAACACTGTAACAAGAGACAAAGAAGGACACTATATAATGATAATTGTGGAGATTAAACAAGAGGATATAACAATTGTAAATATTTATGCACCTAACATTTGAGCACCTAATCACACAAAGCAATTATTAATAAACATAAAGGAAAAAAAATCTGACAATTATAAATAATAATAGGGGGCTTTAACACCCCCTTATATCAATGGATAGATCATTTAGACAGAAAACCAGCAAGGAAACAGGCTTTGAATGACACATTGGACCAAATGGATTTAGCAGATATATTCAGAACATTCTACCCTAAAGCAGCAAAATACACATTATTTTCCAGAGCAAATAGAACATTCTCCATAATGGATCATATGTTGGGCTATGAAATAAGCCTTAAGAAATTAAAAAAGATTGAAATCATATCATGCATCTTTTCCAACAACAACACTGTGAAACTAGAAATCAACCACAGGAAAAATTTGGAAAGAACAGGAATTCATGGAGGTTAAAAAAATATGATACTAAGCAATAAATGAGTCAACAAGAAATCAAAAAGAAATTTTAAAAAAATGGAGACAAATGAAAATGAAAAATACCAAAATCTTTAGGATGCAGCAAAATCTGTCCTAAAAGAGAACTTTATAGCACTACAGGCCTACTTCATAAAGCAAAAAAGACTAGGTAAACAAACTAACCTTACACCTAAAGGACCTGGAAAAAGAAAAAAGAAAGTCAAAGCCCAGCAGAAGGAAGGAAATAATAAGGATTACAGCAGAAATAAATTAAAGGTTAAAAAACAATAGAATAATCAATGAAACCAAGAGGTAGTTCTCTGAAAAGATCAATAAAATTGATAAATCTTTAGCCAGAATCACCAAAAAAATGAGAGAACTTAAAAAAAAAAAAGTTTTATTTAACAAGTAGAATACAATTATGGTAATACCAAATTTGAATAAGGGTACAATATGGAAAAATATATATATATGCTTTGTAATATGAGGAGGGAAAAGTCCAAAACACTGCATTTAAAAATAAATTGCAGTTTCTGCTAAAAATAAAAAATATTTTAAAGAACACCTCAAAATTACCAACTAAGAGATGGGATTAATTGAAAATGGAGTCAGAAAAATACAGTTATAAAGAAAGCTTAGAGTAGGTGTGATTTTTTATAAAAATTCACTCAGAAATGGAAAAATGACCATACTGACAGATTTTTTGGAGGAGTATATTTGTATTATTTTTAAAGATTATTATTATTTAGTTTTTAAATCTAATAATTAAATTTATTTAACTTATTTTATTTTTGAACAATTTTTACTAATTTTCACTAACATTAGAATGATAAAATATGTTTAACATTTATGTTTTCATAAATTATATTTTCCTTAATTTTTATAATGCATTTTTATATTTTAAAGATATTACATGATCAGTTTTACTGATTTTTTTTTTTTTAATTTTAAGGCTTATATACCTGCCCTTGTAAATTAAGCTTTAGTAGCAATATCTTCATTTTGGTTTTTCCAAAGGAAGATTCTGAAAAATAAAATTAGTTTAACTGATTTATATAGTTTATTTGAAGGGTAAGAATGAGAGTGCCTGGGTTAGGGTTGCTCAGTTGGTTAAGTGTCTGACTATTGATATCAGCTCAGGTCATGATCTCAGGGTCATGAGATTCAGCCCCACATCAGGCTCTTCAATGGACATGAAGCCTGCTTAAGATTCTCTCTCCCCCTCTGCTCTTCTCCCACAACTCCCTCCCCAACACACCATTCATGCTCAGTCTCTCCCTTTCTCTCTAAAATAAATAAAATATAAATAAATAAATAATATGAAGAATGAGGTGGTTATTCACTAACTCTTATCGGTCACTAACCTTAACTAAGATGATGTTAATTACAATGCACTTCCCTAGGACACATTTGGAAGCCAGCAAAAATCTTCATGCACTTGGTCTTTGGCATCTCAGCCAACCAGGCCCTATAACAATAACGACTGAGGATATAAATGGGGCCCTGACAAGTCTGATAGAGGCAAGTTGAACCTTGTATTTATTCAGGATTCCACACATTACCCACACTATCTACCTGCTTCCTGGTTTGCTGACCATTTATTGAAATTAAGTTCTAGGTCAAATGGGTCACCTTGCCTTCTAGACCAGAAAAGGACATTCAGCTGCAGATTCACTCTTATTCTTATTAGATTGAGTTAAAGGAACAGGTCTGATAGAATGAACTCTGAGTTTGATTAGGCAAAAGTCATAATAATCCTTTCATTAGTTATGCTGTTGCAGCCTTAGAAGTAGTAATCAGAGTATTCCTTTCATTATTGATTTGATTCAAATTGCAAGCAAATTAAGGATTAAATTATTCTAAGAAAACTTAGTATTAATATTTTTAGGGTAGACATTTGACCTGTCTAGAACTCTCATTACCTCTGCATTATATATTACTTATTTAACTGTTTTTTAAGATAACACTGTTTGGAATGAAAAACAACTCTAGATTGAAACACTACACCTTTAATGGAAAAAATGTCTCACTCTTTCTGGTACTTGGAAAATTATGCCACTATTTTAAAATAAAGCAGCTATTTTAAAGTATTCTTAAGATATATATGTATGATTCAAATGGCATCAATAATTTGTAATAATATTAATTTAGGTTGGTGACAATTCACTACATACCAAATACAAATGTTACGAATTAACCACAATGAAAATAAGAGATCTTCATAAAAATTTGAATTTTCATCTATCCACACACATTTCCATGGGTCCACAAACGGAACTAAATACTTTACATACATGCACATGTATATATGGAGACAGCAAGCAAGCACATCTGCAACAATTATATATAACTTCTCAGAAATAATCCTTATAGGTAATAAAATACTTAGCTAACAAAAGACACAGAGAAAGGTTAAAATACAATGAAATCAATTACTTTTGTTTCCTTTTTTTTTTTTCCTGGTTTGCCAATGAAATGGAATTGCATCTGAATAATGGCCTACCCTTATACTTTTAAATCAGGGCTGTTTACAAAAGGCTCAAACAAGTAAAGCTGGACCAGTTAATTTGTAGACAATTTACTGTTGAGATAATTGAGATAGTGGCACTTGCTTGTGACAGCATTATTGAAAAAATTCTGGTGGACTCAGCAGATATTCACAAGTACAATTTGAATACTAAAACAAGCAAAAAGTCAACTTCTTTAAAGTATTCACTGCTCCTGAAATTTGGCTTGCCAAATACTTACAAATGAATAATAAATATGTTAAGACTATGCCAGAAAAGTACAGGCCTACTATTGAAAGAAATGCAGTCTATTACTGTTAGGAGAGTAAGCGTCTCACATAGCAATCTCCTTTTAAATTTTTTTTCTTTCTTTCTTTCTTTCTTTTTTTTTTTTTTTTTACTGTAGAACCATAGAAAGTAGTAGTTAAACAACATAACACAAGAGATTGAATTTATGAAGATACATGTATTGTTGCTTTGCTAGAGGAACTTAAAACATGTAAAACTTAAAGCAATAATATTAGCATGTGAAGTAACATTTTTCCAATTATCTGTATTTGAGCGAGAGTACAAAAGCCAAAAATTTAGTAATAATTTTCCTCTAAATTCTAAAAAAGCATTTTTTTTTTTAAGGAATTCACTCTTTGGAGAAAGACATTTCCCTAGGACCTATTATGATGTGGCCCAAATATCCCTATTACCTTAGCATTATCTCAACATCTTTCTCTCTAGCCTATATGGTAAAATATAAATATACCAATGGAATTAGCAAAGGAAACAAAAGTGAAAATGAACTTTTGGGACTTCACCAAGATCAAAAGCTCCTGCTCGGCAAAGGAAACATTCAACAAAACAAAGAGGCAACCCACGGAATGGGAGAAGATATTCGCAAATAACACTACAGACAAAGGACTGATATCCAAGATCTATAAAGAACTCCTCAAACTCAACACACATAAAACAGATAATCATGTCAAAAAAAGGGCAGAAGACATGAACAGACACTTCTCAAAGAAGACATACAAATGGCTAACAGACACATGAAAAAATGTTCATCATCAATAGCCATCAGGGAGATTCAAATCAAAATCACATTGAGATACCACCTTAAGCCAGTTAGAATGGCCAAAATAAACAAGACAGTAAACAGCAAGTGTTGGAGAGGATGTGGAGAAAGGGGAACCCTCTTACAGTGTTAGTGGGAATGTAAGTTGGTATAGCCACTTTGGAAAATAGTGTAGATATTCCTTAAGAAATTAAAAATAGAGCTACCTTAAGACCCTACAATTGTACTACTGGGTATTTACCCTAAAGATACAGATGTAGTGAACAGAAGGGCCATCTGTACCCCAATGTTCATAGCAGCAATGGCCACAGTTGCCAAACTGTGAAAAGAAGCAAGATGCCCTTCAACAGATGAAAGAATAAAGAAGATATGGTCCACATATACAATGGAGTATTATGCCTCCATCAGAAAGGATGAATACCCACCTTTTGTATCAACGTGGACAAAACTGTAAAAGATTATGCTGAGTGAAGTAAGTCAAGCAGAGAGAGTCAATTATCATATGGTTTCACTTACTTGTGGAGCATAAGGAATAACACAGTGGACATTGGGAGATGGAGAGGAGAAGTGAGTTGGGGGAAATTGGAGGGGGGAGACAAACCATGAGGGACTGTGGACTCTGAGAAATAAACTGAGGGTTTTGGACGGGAGGGGTGATGGGTTTGGGTGAGCCTGGTGGTGGGTATTATGGAGGGCATGTATTGCATGGAGCCCTGGGTGTGGAGCATAAACAATGAATTTTGGAACACTGAAAATTAAATTAAATTAAATTAAATTAAATTAAATTAAATTAAATTAAATTAAAAATAATAAGCAAGATAAAAAATAATGCTCAAATTATTATTAAATAAAAACTGTCCAATAGACATTTTCAAATAAGCTTTAATTTGTGAATTAAATTGCATGATATATATGTACACATCTACATTGTGGTAGATTGGGAAGATGTGATTATAAATTCATATTTTCCATTCAGGACTGAAAAACAAGAACGTAAATATCCATCAATAGGTAAATCATTTAATAAATTATATTCAAATAGTTCATTAGGTATAAAGGATGTAGTTTCATATTGATAAAAATAAAAATCATCAAAATATTCATTTCAAAACAAGATTCAAAATATTGCATTTTGGGGCGACTGGGTGGCTCAGTCATTAAGCATCTGCCTTTTGCTCAGGGCATGATCCAGGGTCCTGGGATTGAGCCCAGCATCAAGCTCTCTGCTCGGCAGAAAACCTGCTTCTCCCTCTCTCTCAGCTTGTGTTCTCTCTCTCACTGTGTCTCTCTCTGTCAAATAAATAAATAAGATCTTTTACAAACAATGAAAACATTGATTTTTGGTTTTTTGGATATACATATATATGTCTAGAATGTTGCTGGGATGATCCTTAAAAGAATTGCCAACTGTGATCACTGATGGGGAAGGAGTAAGAGGACATCAGGGTGGATGGGTATGAGGAGACTTTCTGCTGTGTGCCTTACCTTTCTCTATTGTTTGATTTATTATGACCATGTGAACATGGTTTGCATTATTTTTTTTTACTATTCTCCATCAGTGACTCAAATTACTAAAGTAGGTATCTTTTTCTACACAGTGACACACATCACCACCACCACAACAACCATACTCACTTCCCATTTCACACAATTAAGGTTTATGGTCACAGATGACAGAAAACATGGATTTTCTTAAGACAAAATCATCCCTTTTCTTTTTTTTTTTAAATAAATAAAATCTTATTTTTTTAAAGATTTTATTTATTTATTTATTTATTTATCACAGAGAGAGAGAGAGCGCAAGCACAAGCAGGCAGAGGTGGAGAGAGAAGCAGGCTCCCTGACAAGTAAGGAGCCCAATGTGGGTCTCGATCCCAGGACCCTGGGATCATGACCTGATCCGAAGACAGTGGCTTAACCGACTGAGCCACCCAGGCATCCCCAAATCATCCCATTTCTTAGTCACAATTCAGATCTACTGTTAATATTTAACTATTAATTCTACATGTTGGAATTGATATTTTATTTTACCAATTTAACAGAAAGCAGCAAATTCCCATCTCCAGAAATATACTCCTGGGTTTTACTAATATGTAGATTAGACAGTAGAAACTTTATAACACATCCTTGCCCAATCTCTTAATTATTTACCATGTCAAAGATTCTTTAATGTTGATGTTTTTATTGCACCCATGTGGATCATGTGCAAAAAAGCAATATGCTATTTTGGAGATGAATTAGCATTATTACTTCCTGTTCATGTACATTGATAAGCACTGTGGACTGTTTTCTCTACCCTGTCTCCTATTCTCAGCATCAATGCACCAATTAAATCTGAAAGCTTTATTTTTCACATTAATAAAAGGTAGAATTAGGTTATCTCTCCTTTTTTTTTTTTTAAAGATTTTATTTATTTATTTGACAGAGAGAAATCACAAGTAAGCAGAGAGGCAGGCAGAGAGAGAGGAGGAAGAAGGCTCCCTGCTGAGCAGAAAGCCCGATGTGGGGCTCGAACCCAGGACCTGGGATCATGACCTGAGCCGAAGGCAGCGGCTTAACCCACTGAGCCACCTAGGCGCCCCAGGTTATCTCTCCTTTTTAAAGGCACAAAATCTTTTCACGAATTTATCCTACAGAATCATTAATTTTTGTTCCCATAAAATCATTCTTACAAAACCAGCAAGGGAGGAAACACACAGTGCTTCTCAGAATATTGAAATAAAAATTTAGCTTATTTTTTATGTATGTGGAGGATCAGGGTTGAGATTTATACTATATTCAATATCTAGAAAGAGGCACATGGAATTACTGAAACAATTGATTTCAATGAAAAGAAAAAACAAGGATGGATAAAAGAATATTTTTCTTATCATAAACAACTGATATATTTCAGAACCACACAGCGAGCAACTTACTTAACTGTAAGGTAATATCAGCATGTATAGTAATAGCATTAGTAAATAAAGAATGGATTCTGTAAAAGCTTTCAGGTAATTAACAAACTGCTTAAGTTAGTAGAGGACAAAATGAAGTAATATTTTTCAATAAAAACATTTTTTTAAAGATTTTATTATTTATTTGACAGAGAGAGATCACAAGTAGGCAGAGAGGCAAGCAGAGAGAGAGGAGGAAGCAGGTTCCCTGCTGAGCAGAAAGCCCGATGTGGGGCTTGATCCCAGGAACCTGGGATCATGACCTAAGCCGAAGGCAGAGGCTTTAACCCACTGAGCCACCCAGGTGCCCCTAATAAAAACATTTTTAATAATATTATAATTATAATGCTATACAGGAAATCAAATCTGTTTTTAATTACAAGTTAGAAAAAAAACTATTATGTTCTATCCTTATTCAATCCCTTTAGTGTAGTTATATTTATTTTTTTCATAATTTTAATGTGATATTGCTAGGCAATATTAAGTAACCGGCCTATCTGAAATTCAAACTATTATTTTTCCGATTGCACAAATCACCTTATTATGATCTTCATATGCCTGTCCAATTTTATGATTTAGCACTTCAATATAATGGCATATAAAATATAAATGTACACACATAATCTAATATAGATACATATTTATATTAAACAATTAGAATAAAATTGTATACTATAAATGCACTCACAGTTATTATAATCATTAAATTTATAATAATGCAAGAAAATTTTAGCTTTACTCCAAATGAACTGCATGCAGCTGGAGCTTTACGATTACTTTTAGAGTAAACATGTCATCTCTTCCCTGTCTAAGGCTCAGGGGTTGGAACACTTTGCCGAGGTGCAAAGATGATTGAGAATGACTCTGAAGACAAAGCCATAGAAATCTATGGACTGGATCTTCTTGGGGGTTCCTCTCCTCTTGACTTCTCTCTCATTTTCTACCATCCCCTAAAACTGATTTCTACCCAATACCCCAGGCATCTGGACGACTTGTTTTTAACTTCACAAAACTGGAAGTAGAGAATGTGTCCAAATTAGTTTTATACAGGTATTTAACAATATTATTATTAACAGGTGAACTAGGAGGCTATGGTTTAAAGAATTCAGGATTCCAGAATTCTTAATTTTCTCAGGACATGAAAGAAAAATCTCAGCGTCACTGATTAGCCTTTCTCAGAACTCAGTTTTCAGATTAAGAAAGTCATTGGGTCTTTAAATCATTACATTTTCTTCTATCAGGAAGATTTTATTTAAACCATCATTAATGCGCACACCTGTTTAAGATATCTTCTAGGAACCACTAAAATGACCTCTTTCTTTTAGACCTGATACATAATATATTGCAAAAAAAGTTACATTGCTTAAAAAGTAATATTGTTACACCATTTACTGATTATGAATGGAGATGTAACTGCACACTAAAAATGTACCCTCCCTAGATAATTCAGAATTTCTATGTTCCTAGGACTATAAAAGAAGTGTGGGTCAAATCTTGGTGAAATGAGGAACAAACTTCAATTTGAAACCTCCAGAAATTACTATCCCCAAGTAAATGGCTACGGATTCTTAAAAAGAAAAGAGGAAAAAAACGCACTTCAATTTCTCAGTGACCATTTTTTAGTGTATAATGAACCTGACAAGAATAGACTTCTATTCCTATAATTGTCAATTTGGCATATTTCATGAATACAATGTGTTCTATTTAAAACTTGCACATATAGACATTTCTCCTGCTTATGTCTGCATTCTACAGTAATAGCATACTTAGAAATATTATAAAGTAGAAATATTTCCATTAATTTTCTGGCCCAAAAATGAGGTGTTTCTTGATGGGAAATAAAGAGGAAGATTGTCCTACATATTTAATCAGAAATTGAAATTTACCCAGTGTAGGTTAGAGTTGCAAGACATTTATCAAGCGAATTTTACAAGCCAGAGCATCTTCTATGAACTTGCTACAGAAAGATAAAGAAGATAGACTTTTTCCTCATAAGTTATGTCTCGCGCAGAAGATAAAACCACAGTAATAGAAAAACGAATACCACACAGAAAAGTAATCACTTTAAATAGACACATGTCCTCCATGATATAAACCACAGAAGAAAAGCCCATTGTTTTCTCTTGGATGGAAAGAGAGCAGTATTTGAAGGGAATTTTCAAAAAGATCTCATTTAAAACAGGAAGTTTAGGTCTTTTGAAATATCATGAGGAAGAAAGGGCCAAGCAAGCTAGTCATGAAGCATCTAAAATGTGGGGAGGCGTAGGAGAGCTTGGCCCATTTTGAAGACAAGTATTTCAGTATGAGAGAAGAGGACACATATGCTAGAGAGGTTACATGTCAGGCAGAAGAAGAAGGTGAGGCCCAGATCAAGGAAAGGTTTTTGACATTGTTTAAGAGGTTGGCACAAACATTGTCTCAATCCAAGCGACAAAATGCTTTAAGCAAAGAAAGAGCATCAGATCTGTATTTTAGAAAACTAATCAGGTAGTGACACACAGGATATACTGGAAAATGAGGTTGGACTATGGAGAATGGTCCAAGAAACAGTTTTAAAGGCTAAGATCAGAACCTGATTAACATTATACTTAGAGGATAATTGGAAGATGAATGCTCACAAAATAAGTGAGAAGAAACGGTGTGGAAAGAAGAAAGGAAGGTGATGAAAGGGAATTTAAGAAAATATATTCATGTAGAAGTCAAATTAGATAAAATCAGGAAGACGTCATTAAATTTGGAAATTCTGAGAGCACTGATTATTGTCAGAGGAATTTCAGTAGAAAGGTAGAGAGGAAAAACTAAATTTGGCACCATGAGTGTTGTAAGTTTAATTCTGCATACAGGAAGAAGATACACTGAATTAGTTCACTTGCATTCTAATGCTAGTCCTGATATTTAGTACTTTTTTTTTTTTTTTTTTGAACTGGAAGTATGGGTAAGTTAAAGTATCCTAACATTCCTGTTAGTCAGAAAAAAGTATGGCTAATGTTTGTATTGTGACAACTGCAAAAATCATTCAAAGAGAAGTAAATAGGTAAATATTTTCTAAGTAAATATTACAAAGTAATTTAGTATGTTTGAGAATGAGGGGTCAGGAGCCAGATTGTCTGGATTTATATTCAGGTTCTGATACTGGTGATATTACTTTGGACACAAAAATTAATCTCCCCTTGACTCCTTTTCCAGAAGTGATAAAAAAAATATTTAACTTGGGTATTAGTGTGAGGGTTAAAAACAGAAATTGCTGGTTATTTAGTAGCTATTACTATAGATTTTTTTTTATTTAAAGCCCTTGCACTAACCAATGCTGCCTTCTTGTGTCATAGTGTTTTCATTGGGGATTTCTTGGCCTCAGCTGTTACCACCATTTACAGAATTCACAGATTAAACTTCTGTTCTGAATCCTTTCAAACACGTCTAACTATTTTCTAGGCAGTTTTAGCTGGATGTATTAGTTAAGGCTGCCATAACAAAGTAACACAGACTGGATGGCTTAAACAAAAGAAATATACTTTCTCACAATTCAAGAGGTGAAAGTCTGGGATCAAGGTGTCAAAACCAACGGGGTTGGTTTCTTCTAAAGCTCTTTCCCTGGTTTGTAGATGACTGTCATCTCCCTGTGTCTTCACATCATCTTCTTTCTTGTCAGTGTTATAATGCCCTCTACTTATAAGGACATCAGTAATACTGGATTAAGACCTATTTTAATGACCATATTTCAACTTAATTATCTCTTCAAAACCCTACTTCCAAATAGTCATGTTTTGAGGTGCTAGGGGTTAGGACCCAACATCTGAATTTTGGTGGACACAATTCAGCTCATTACACTGGATATCCAGTTAGCAGTTCAAATTTAGTAGACTTCAAACTCCTCCCCAATCTTTTCCTCTCCTGATAATAATGTTCATCAAAGTCCACTTCCAAATTTTGGAATACTTTTGAGGATCCTGGTGTCTCTTTTTTTGCACACTTAACTCTGTCCAATTGCAATGCCTTCTTGATTTTATTGTCATTTCTCATTGTTTCACTTCATCTTCAGGATGATATTTATTTCACTCTTAGAAGTTGTTGATAATTCTCACTTGGATAATTACACAGTTTCATATCTGTTTTCTCTGTCTCTAGTCTTTCTTACTTGGTCCTATTTATACACTTCTCAGATAAGTATCTTAAAGCACCCTCCCTCTGTCAAACATCTTCCATTTTTTAATATAGTATATATTCCTAGAGATGAAACTTCTGCCCAGTCACTTCCCTATCACTCCATCTTACATTTTCCAGCAATAATATTGGTCATGAACAATGGTGAAGTGGGAATAGGGGAATAGAAATAGGCAAGATAATAGCTCTCCTGGAAGGAAGTGACTCCTGTCAACACTAATCCCCTCAAACACCTGTCTGCTCCACAAGAGGAAGCTATACAACTTAAAATCTTTATCTCTCAGTGTAATGAAGGTGAATTTTGGTCATTCCAATGCAATTAGGAGATAGATGGGTAGAAAACAGAATATGTACATAAATGTTTATATAGATTTGAGGAAAAATAGGAAGGTATGTTTGCTATACTATTAATGATACCTGTGTAGAAATGGAGAGGGGTCATGATTTTGACTATAAAGAGAAGGACAATTTTACTTCTTGTTATAATTTAAACATGGAGTTTTAAGGATTTTTCCCTTCTTATTTTTCAGTGTGTTTCTTTTTTTAAAGATTTTTTAAAAAAATTTATTTGAGAGGAGAGAGCAAGAGAGAATGAGAAAGGGAGAGAGCATGAGAGGGGAAAGGTCAGAGGGAGAAACAGGTTCCCCGCCAAACAGGGAGCCCAATGCGGGACTCAATCCTGGGACTCCAGGATCATGACCTGAGCTGAAGGCAGTCATTTAACCAACCAGTTGCCCCTTCAGTGTGTTTTTTAATTAAGAAATATTTTAAATGTAATTTATGCATGTGAAAATCGTAGAGTTTTATAAGAATCCAAAGCAATAAAGTCAATTTCGCAATAAAGCAATGAAGTCTGACTACAGAGGTCAGAATACCCTCATTAAGTAATAGATTTAGTTGTTTTACCCTGTGCAAGTCACTTAAATTCTTTAAGACCCAGTTTCTTTTTTCTTTAATATGAAAATAATACTACCAAAAGTTCACAGTTCTTTTAAGATTATGTATTTTAACGAACCTGGACAGCAGAGAGTAGAGCTCAGTAAATGGTAGATAATAAAACTGGAATCATAACAGTAAGGAATATAAAATTTTATTGTGATACTTTTGTTAACTATGCACCCTACTTTTTCCACCTGCCAGGTTCTAGAAGTAAGAAGGTTTTTGTTTTCTGAAATATAGCCTCTGCAGGGAAACTAAATCCCAGGGACATGGCAGCATTTTTATTTTTACAAATTTATTTATTTGTTGTGTATAGCTGTGAAAACAAAGTAAGAAGGAGAAGGGAAAAATGTCCTTTAAAATGACAGCACCTGTAGGAAAATGATAAGCTCATGGTTGGTAAGTAAATTATGTTATATATTGTATGTTCATGTCAGTTTTGTTACAATTTTCAAGGTGGCACTTGGGGTTCACAGCTTTCATTTTATTACAGTCACTTTATATATAAAGTATAAAACCAAGGCAAAGGAAGTCCCAAGTGATGTGCTAAAACAGTATTTTGAAGCAAGAAAAAGCTTTTTCTCTGCTTTCTGTGCTTTTCAATGGAAAATAAACTTAAAAGAATTTAGAAGCCCTTTAAAATGGATACAACTTACTTAAAATTTATTTTTGCTTTCTTGAATGTTTCATCCTTAGAAAAGAACTAAACAAGAAAGTGATATAAATAGGAAAGCAATTTTTTAATGTTCTTTAAATTCCTGAGTTAGAAGTCTACACATATGTATATGCCAATGAAACACTTCATAATCTACCTAAGAATAAGATTTAAAAATGGGAATTCTATTTTTATTCTTAACAATTTTTGTATTTTCAGTATCAAAGCTATTTGGAGAAGACTGATGGCCTAACTGAATAATAAGCACCTAAAATATTAAAACAAAACAAAACAATAACAACAACAACAACAAAACAACAATAAAAAAACCCTTGCCTATCTACCATCTGTGAAAATATTTAGGCTTATTTTGACACCAGCACACAAGATTATTAAAACAGTTAGTTTTTTTGCTTTGTTTTACTTTGTTTTCTCTTCCAGATTCCTTCCCCACTATTGTCTGTCCTATCCCGTCTCTGTGTTCTGGCAGGCTGAGCTTTTGGACTGCACAAATGGCCTTTCTTTTTCTCCAGCTTCTGTTTGGATTGAGACAATCAGAAACATGGGTAGAAAGGCAAAGGAAAAGTGACATTAGATTATTTATTTCCTGGTTTCTTCCTAGTCAGATGGTTGCCTGTATTTTCTATCAAAGTTCACAACTCCCATCAGGCAACTCTTCATGCAGCTGCATTTTCCAGCATAGTAACTTGCTAGGTAAAAAATAAATGACTCTCCACTGCTAATATCTGTAGATAACTGAACTATTCATGGTTTCCTAAATTTTGATAACTCTTTCGTGGATTTCCAATCTCTTAAAAATAATAGCACTAAACTCAGATTAAAATTGTTAATTGTCCTTTTAGTCCTATATAAACTCTAACTGATATGGCTTATAACAACAAAACTTTGGAAATATCTGAAGTGTTGTCAATCTGATCTGAATAAATAAAATATAATAAAATTACATAATTGATAGCCATATAAACTATCTATAGCATTAAAATGAATGCAGCTGGGGCGCCTGGGTGGCTCAGTGGGTTAAGCCGCTGCCTTCGGCTCAGGTCATGATCCCAGGTCCTGGGTTCGAGCCCCACATCGGGCTTTCTGCTCAGCAGGGAGCCTTCTTCCTCCTCTCTCTCTGCCTGCCTCTCTGCTTACTTGTGATTTCTCCCTGTCAAATAAATAAATAAAATCTTTAAAAAAAAAAATAAAAAAAATAAAAAAAATAAAATGAATGCAGCTGATCTATATAGATGAGCATGGATGAATACCAAGGTCATAATATGGAAGAAAAGTAAATTACATAATATTGTATAGATCATGATAATATGGATATAAGTTGAATGAACCCAAGAAAACAGATTAACACTTGGAATTTACAAACATGTATACATAAAGGGTAAATTGGAAGAGCACATAATTCCTGATAGTAGTATCTTGGAAGGGGAGTAGCAGGTGGTAAATGATAATATATGCAGATTTTCCTTGTAATATTATACCAAAATAAAAAAGAAAAAGTTATCAGGAAACCAGGAAAACTGAAAACCAGGAAAACTGAAACCAGGAAACCAGGAAACTGAAACAAAAACAATAGCAAGTATTTTTTCTGGTGGTGAGAAAAGGAGTGTTTCTTATATTATTCTTTGTACTTTTCTGTTTAAAAATTCCTGAGAAATAATCTCTTTTGAATATGTTCAAATCATAGTAGCAAGAACATAAAACCTGGTCAATAATTTGTAACTATTACTTGTTACTTTAAAAATTAACTGTTATTTCAGTCTTTCCCATACATTTTGTAACTTCTTGGCTGTACTCATTATTACTTGTATTACTTACATTACTTATACACTTATATTACTCCTTATATACTTATTATTCAAAGGACATCATTTAATATCCAAAACTCTAATTCTTATCCTCCTATGTCCTTGGGCCAGCCTCTCTGTATTTCCTCTCCTTGGCTGCTTTTTTATGGTAAGAGTTTAGAGGGCTCTGATAGAGTGGATTTTAATTTTTAATTAATTATTAAGATTTAAAGTTGGCCATGTCTATAAATATAAAACTCTTGTTCTCAAAGATTAGTAAGTCTCTTTTACTTGCCTACCTTAATGTTTCTGTAACTGTGCTTGCCTAATCAGATTAGAATCATAGATAAGTAGATGGGAATATAGATAAAAAAGGGGCTATACATTAATTAAGAGCATGGATCTATAGCTGTATTACTTGAGATTGAATTCTATTTCCAGTATATGATTTTATATATACAAAATAAATTGCAATGCATAAGACACCAGGAATAGAAATAGATTATCCAGACCTATAAATATTAATAATAATTATAATTATAACAATAGCTACCACAGTTTGAGCTCTTCCTATGTCCTAGGTGCATGCTAAGCACAACTGGTATAATTTGTAACCATGATCTATACAAACCATACATAGATGCCAGCTCTATGGACCTCTAAATGGACTGAGTTTCCTCAGGGGCATAATATAAATTTTCGTAATACTTTATGTATTTAAATATAAATATTTAAAGTTTAAAGGTCATAATTAAAATAACATTAAAAGACCAATATTAACTTCTTGAAGCTTAATATGTGGTCTCAGTGCATTTCACTAATTTAAAAATATAAATAAGTTTCTCAATATTTCAGGGATCTGCATATCAGGCAAAGCCCATATTCCATAAGCACACACAACAAGTTTGCTATTAAGAATGTTTTTGAATGGTAAATAGAAATATTTCTATACATAAAAACATACAGCTTCACATATAAAACTATATGGAAATTCATGTGTTCACTTTCAAACAGGTCTCCATATCCCATGGCATCTCTGAACACCATTTCCAGAAAAAAAAAACTTTCTACAAGAAATAAAAAGTAGAAATTAGTATTATATGTTCTTCTTGCTCATTACTGCCAGATGACATATGAGCTATTGTTCATTTTGCTGTAAGTTCCAGTTAAGAACTTCTGAACACATAAGAGAGGAAAGAAACTGAACTTTTTGTTTTCTTCTTTTTCTCTTTCTCTCTTCGTTAGATTCTTCACAACTGGCAAGGTATTAATTTCTTATATTGCATTTAGATTGCACTGTCATTGAGAACTGGGAAGAATTGAAGAAGGAAGGGTAGGAAAAGTTGCAGAAGGAGAGGACTGGGCCAGATTCTGCCCTATGCCACTGTGTACCTCATAATTTAGAGAAGCATCTTAAGTCTAACAATTGATGTACTTTAATTAATGTGATTCTTCCTATATTATAGTAATTCAAGTGAACAAAATTTGGTATTATGAACATTAGAATTCAGACTTTTAAAATTTTTGTCATAGTTTCTTATCAATGTGAAAAACCTTCAAAAATACGTTATAAAAATATTAGGACCAGAAAGTAGTTTAAATTTGTAATTTGTAACAATTTTGCATGTTGATCAATTCAATTAAATCTGTTTCAGCAAATTGTTAAACATTCATTAATATAACAACTTAGCAAAGCACTGCAAATTATAGATACATTAGGCTAGTTCGCTAGTTTAATAAGATTATTATTCTAATATGTCCATTTTTGGATGATAATAGAGTATAGAGACTAAAGGAAATTACATAACAGGATTCTTTTTTTTTTAAAGATCTTATTTATTCATTTGATAGAGATAGACACAGTGAGAGAGGGAACACAAGCAAGGGGAGTGTGAGAGGGAGAAGCAGGCTTCCTGCTGAGGGGGAGCCAGATGTGGGGATAGATCCCAGGACCCTGGGATCATGACCTGAGCTGAAGGCAGATGTTTAGTGACTGAGCCATCCAGGAGCCCCAATAGGATTCCTTTAAAAACTTATCTTATTTTCTTTTATCTAACAATAAATGGACAACCGTGCATCCTCAGTTTCTTAAATGTAATACATTGCTTTGCAGTTTAAATATATTTTAGATTGGTGCCTGGGTGGCTCAGTGGGTTAAGCATCAGATTTAATTTCAGCTCAGGTCTAGCCCCATGTCATACCCCATGCTGGTTATGGAGACTACTTAAGATTATCTCTCTCTCCCTTTGCCCTTCCCCATCACTTGTGTGTGTGTGTGTGTGTGTGTGTGTATACATACATATATATGTATGTATATACCAGAAAGTTTGTTCCAGAAAAAAAAATATATATATGGGTATATATATATTAATATATATATATAGGTATATATATACCTATATATATACACATATATATATATATGTATTAGAAAGTTTGTACCACAAACCTTAACATCACAAACAAATGAAATGACAATAACAAAAACAGATTTTGAGATGAAAGCATATGGAGTTCTGAGATTATATTACTCTGTGGTTTTACATGCTATGAAGTTTCCTAATGAAAGAATCAGTTAAATATATAATCTATTCCTTGATTTGATTTCTAACTCAGAAAGGGTTAAACAATAGCAGAACAAAAGTTTGCAGAACAAGTCCAAGTCACTAGTGCAGTTAATTTGTTTTTGTGGAGTCCATTTCTCAGTATTGATTTTTGATCTAGGCAATACTTTGCCAGGAGCTGGAGTTATTTGCACTTGAAAGCATTTGCTCTGTTTTGTTTATTTCATTGGGCAACTCATGTCTATGTACAATCACTGCCTGAAGGAAAATTGGACAGGCATGTCAAAAGTGAAGGAGTTGGGTAACAAAGTGGATAAATACAAATATTCTATCTGGAGGGACTACATCTACCTTAATATGCATATATAATGAAATTGGTATATTATTTTTACTATTGTGGGAAACTCATTCTACCTATACTGACACTTCACATGCATCTTCAGCAAGCAAGACAAATTTCTTCATAGTGATGGTCTTGTTGTACTCTATTAGAATATTGGGTGCAAGGATCATCTAAAAGGTAGCATGCAAAAATTCAAAGCAGTATTCTCCAATCTCTGTCAGAATATTCAATATATCTGCTCACACACATGCTTAATTCACTGATCAATATAATTGCTAGTTAGGATATAAAGATCTCATGCCCTTATTTGCATATGTATGTATGTATACATACATATATAATATATATACATATATAATATGTATATATACATATTATATATATACACATACATATACATATTATATATCTTATATATATAATATATATATCTTCTCTAATATTTTGAGAGCTCCTTGAAGAAAAATACTGTATTTACTTATTTCTGTAATTCTGATCTAAGTAATTCCCAGCAAGTAATTGGGAATATTGGCCAAAGACTAAACAAAAGAATTTATTTTTTAAAGTTCACATACAGTGTAATATTAGTTTTAGGTGCACAATTTAGTAATTCAACACTTTTATACAACACCTACTGCTCATCACAACAAGTGCACTCCTTAATCCCCATCACCTATGTCACCCATCCCCTCTGGTAACCACCAGTTTGTTCTCTATAGTTAAGAGTCTGTCTCTTGGTTTGTCTCTCTCTCTCTCTCTTTTTTCCCCCTTTGCTCATTTGTTTTGTATCGTAAATTCCACATGTGAGTGAAATCATATAGTATTTGTCTTTCTCTTACTGATTTATTTTACTTAGCATAGTACTCTCTAGCTCCATACATGTCATTGTAAATGGCAATATTTTGTTCCATTCTGTGGTTGAGCAATATGCCAATGCTTATATATAACCACATTTCTTTATCTATTTGTCAATTGATGGACACTTGGACTGTTCCTATTATTTAGCTATTGCAGGAGATGCTGCTATAGATATCAAGATTCATTGTCCCATTGAATTAATATTTTTGTATTCCTTGGGCGAATACCTGGTAGTGCAATTCCTGGATCATTGGGAAGTTCTAATTGTAAATTTTTTTAGGAATCTCCATACTGTCTTCGACAAGGGCTGAACCAGTTTGCTTTCCCACCAAGAGTGTGAGAGGGTTTCCCCTTTTCCACATCTACACCAACACCTGTTGTTTATTATGTTGTTGATTCTAGCCATTCTGAGAAGTTTGAGGTGATATCTCGTTGTAGTTTTGATTTCTGTTTCCCTGATAATCACTGATGCTAAGCATCTTTTCATGTTTCTGCTTGCCATCTGTATATCTTCTTTGGAAAAAAAGTCCATTCATGTCTTGTGTTCATTTTAACTGGATTGTTCATTTTTGGAGTTGTTGGGAGCCATGAGGCCTGGTTGAGGGCATTGCCCTACTAGGTTAAGGTTAGAACTAAAGCAAGCCTAATCCTGTTGAGGGCGGGATAGCTTTGCAGGGTGCCGAGGGCCTCATAGCCCCACAGATAACCACGGTCTGTTAGTCTCTTGCCTTCTCCTCTGATCCCCGTATCTCTCTCAAATAAAGAGTCTAATCTGCCGCAAACATCTCTCAGGCTTACTGGCTGGAGCAACTTCAAGGAGATAAATTATTCTGTACCTAGGACTATGAAGAACTTTAGATGTGTACCGCAATAGATGGTTTCCTCCCTAGTTTGATGTTTGTCCAAGGCTTTCACAAGCCAAGCCATTAAAATAACACCCTGCCTCCTGCAAAAGCAATGCCTTCTTGTTCCTACTTCTCTCCTATATACTTAGTTTCTTCAGATAGCTTCTCATTTTCCATTAACCTATCTCTTATTTTCCTATAGTTCTTTACTACCTAGTTTATTCCTAAAGCTTCTTGTTTTCCATTAGCCTGTATCTTGTTTTCCTACAGTTCTTTACTATCTAGTTTATCCCTAATGCTTCTGGTTTTCCATTAACCTATATCTTGTTTTCCTGCAGACCCCAGAATAAGTTACCAAGTAGCATATATTTGTGCTACTTCCCATGGCTTTCTGAGGGACGTGATTACTCAAGAAGCAAGACCCTGTCCCCCATCCCTGGCGCCAGTCTGTACCCATTATAGCTTAACTAAAATAACACGTGCGAAACAAAGAGAAATTATCTGATGAGTGCTTGAGTCCTTTAATGTCCTTTGCGTGAATGTAAACCCCCTGACCCCATTAAACTACCTATATAAGAAGCTCTATAATCAGAATACAAATGGAGATGCCTGACTACTGACCGGAACTCACTGTGTGGCTCTCCCATTCATCTTGCCAACACCACCCCTCCTTCGGGGACACCTGGACCTGCCAAGGCTGGAGCCCAGCATGGGGTGTTGAGTTTTATAAGACTTTTATATATTTTGGGTACTGACCATTTATCAAATATATCATTTGCAATTATCTTCTTCCATTCAGTAGGTTGCCTTGTAGTTTTGTTGTTTAAATTGCTGTGCAGAACTTTTAGATGAAGTCTGAATAGTTTATTTTTGCTTTTATTTCCCTTGCCTGAGGAGACATATCTAGAAAGAAGCTGCTACAGCTGATGCCTGTTTTCTCCTCTAGGGTATTTATTGTTTCAGGTCTCAAATTTAAGTCTTTAATCCAATTTAATTATTTTTGTGTATGGTGAAAGTGGTCCACTTTCATTCTTTAGCATGTAGCTGTCCAGTTTTTCCAAAATCACTTGTTGAAGAGACTTTTTCTCATTGGATATTCTTTTCTGCTTTGTCAAAGATTAGTTGACCATATATTTGTGGATTCATTTCTGGATTTTCTATTCTGTTCCATTGATCTATGTATGTATTTAATCAGTGTTTCATAGCTTTCAGAGTACAAGTCTTTCACCTCTTTGCTTAGGTTTAATCCTAGTATCTTACTTTTGGGAGCAGTTGTAAATGGGATTGACTCCTTGATTGATTACTCCTTCTGCTTCCTCATTATTGGTGTACAGAATGTAACAGATTTCTGTACACTGATTTTGATTTTGATTTTATTGAATTTGCTTATCAGTTCTAGCAGTTTTTTTTGGTGGAGTCTTTCACATTTTCTTTCCTTTTTTTTTTAAGATTTTATTTATTTGACAGAGAGAGAGTTCACAAATAGGCAGAGAGGCAGGCAGAGAGAGAGAGGAGGAAGCAGGCTCCCTGCTGAGCAGAGAGCCCGATGCAGGGCTCGATCCCAGGACCCTGAGATCATGACCTGAGCCAAAGGCAGAGGCTTTAACCCATTGAGCCACCCAGGCACCCCTCACATTTTCTATATAGAGTATCATGTCATCTGCAAATAGTGAGTTTTACTTCCTCCCTGCAAATTTTATTTTTTTTTCATTGTCTTTTATTTCTTCTCATTATGTGATTACTGTGGCTAGAACTTTGGTACTATGTTAATAAGAGTGGATATCCCTGTCTTATTCCTGATTTAAAGGAAAAGCTTCAGTTTTCCCCATTGAATATGATGTTTGCTGTGGGTTTTTCATATAAGATTTTTATTATGTTGAGGTATATATTCCCTCTAAACCTACTTTGTTAAGGGTTTTTATTTTTCTTGGTTTGTTTTGTTTTGTTTTGTTTTTTAAGATTTTATTTATTTATTTATTTATTTATTTATTTATTTATTTGTAGGGAGGAGCATAAGCCGGGGGAGTGGGAGGCTAGAAGAAGCAGGCTCCTGCTGAGCATGGAGTCCAATGCAGGACTGGATCCCAGGATCCTGGGATCATGACCTGAGCCTAAGGTCTTTTCCTAACAAACTAAGTAACCCCCCAGGCATCCCAAGGTTTTTGTTGTTGTTGTTGTTGTTTAAGATTTTATTTATCTACATAAATAAAGACAGAGATAGCAACAGAGAGAGAGAATGAGTAGGGAGGAGAGAAAGAAGCAGGATCCCACTGAGCAGGGAACCTGATGGCTCAATCCCAGGACCCTTGGATCATGATCTGAGATGAAGGCATTAAGGATGCCTTTTGGATTTTTATGATGAATGGATGTTGTATTTGTCAAATGTTTTTTCTGTGTCTATTGAGAGGATCATATGGTTCTTATACTTCCTTTTACTAATGTGGTTTATCACATTGATTGATTTGTGAATATGAAACAACCTCACAACCTAAGAATAAACCCTACTTGATCATGGGGAATATTTTTTTAATGAATTGTTGGAATCAGTTTGCTATTTTTATTGAGAATTTTTGCATCCATGTTCATAAGGGATATTGTCCTGTAGTTCTCTTTTTTAATGGAGTCTCTCTGGTTTTGGTATCAGGGTTATGCTGTCCTCATAGAATGAATTTGAAAGTTTTCCTTTCTTTTATACATTTTTGGAATAATTTGAGAGGAATAGGTATTAACTCTTCTTTAAATGTTTGGTAGAATTCTCCTGTGGAGCCATCTGGCCCTGGACTTTTGTTTGTTGAGAGCTTGAGAGTTTTGGGTTTTGTTTGTTTGTTTGTTTTTTGATTATTGATTCAATCTCTTTGCTGGTTATCAGTCTGTTCAAGTTCTCTGTTTCTTCTTGTTTCAGTCTTGGCAGTTTATGTTTCTGGAAATGTATCCATTTCTTCCAAGTTGTCCAATTTGTTGGCATATAGTTTTTTTCTAATAATCTCTTTTAATTGTTTGTATTTCTATAGTGTTGGTTGTTTTTTCTCCTCTCTCGTTTATTCATTTGAGTCCATTCTTTTCTTTCTTGAAAAGTTTGGCTAGAGGTTTATAAATTTTATTGATTTTTCAAAGAAACAGCTTCTGGTTTCATGATCTATTCCAGTTTTTTAAATTTTTATACCATTCATTTCTGCTTTAATCTTTATTATTTTCTACCTTCTTCTGGTTTTAGGCTTTGTTGTTATTTTTCTAGTTTCTTTAAATGTAAGGTTAGTTGTTTATTTAAGTTTTTGTTTGTTTGTTTGTTTGTTTTGCTTCTTGAGGTAGACCTATACTGCTAAAAAGTTTCCTCTTTATGATTGCTTTTGTTGTATCCCAAAGATTTTGGACTTTTTTTTTTTTCTCACTTATTTCCATGTGCTTTTGTTTTATTTCTTCTTTGATTTCCTTGTTGATCCATTCCCTGTTCAGTAGCATGTTGTTTAACCTCCATGTATTTATGGTCTTTCCAGATTTTTTCTGGTGGTTGACTTCAGATTCATAGCTTTGTGGTCAGAAAAGGTGTATGGTATGACTTTGATATTTTTGTATTTATTGAAGCTTTATTTGTGAACTAATATGAGATCTGTTCTGGAGAATGTTCCATGTGCATTTGAAAGGAATGTGTATTCTGCCGTTTTAGGGTAGAGTGTTCTGAATATATCTATCAAATCCATCTGGTTCAGTATGTCACTCAAAGCCACTGTTTCTTTGTTGATTTTGTCAGATGATCTGCCCATTGTTGTAAGTGGAATGTTGTCTCCTACTATTATTGTATTATTATCAATGAACTCTTTTATGTTTGTTATCAATTATTTTATATATTTGGATGTTCCCAGGTTGGGTGCATAAATGTTTACAATTGTTAGATCTTCCTGTTGGATTGTCCCCTTTATTATTATGTAATGTTCTTCTTTATTTCTTGTTACAGTCTTTGTTTTGGTCCAGTTTGTCCAATATAAGTATTGTTATTCCAGCTTTATTTTGATATCCATTTGCGTGATAAAGATTTTCCCATCCCTTCACTTTCCATCTGCAGGTGTCTTTAGGTCTAAAATGAGCTCTTGTAGGCAGTTGGGTCCTCTTTTTTTATCCATTCTGACACCCTATGTCTTCTGGCTGGAATGTTTACTCCTTTTACATTCAAAGCAATTATTGATAGATATGCATTTAGTACCATTGTATTACTTGTTTTCTCAGTTTTTTTTTTTTTTTTTTTGGATGGTTTTGTTTTGTTTTAATGATCCTTTCTTGTCTTTGTCACTTTCGGTATCTCCTTTGCACTCAAATAGTCCCCTTTAATATTTCTTGCCAGGCTGGTTTAGTGGTCCCTAACTCCTTTAGTTTTTATTGGTCTGGGAAACTCTTTATCTCTCTTTATATTCTGAATGGTAGTCTTGCTAAATAGAATATTCTTGCCTACATATTTTTCTCATTTAGCATTTTGAATATATCATGGGACTCTCTTCTGGCTTGCCAAATTTCTCTTGAAATCCTTAGCTAGCCTATTGGGTGTTCTTTTGTAAGTTAAGAACTTTTTTTTGTCTTTCTGCTTTTTAAAAAATTTATTTATTTATTTATTTATTTATTTATTTGACAGAGGGAGAGAGATCACAAGTAGGCAGAGAGGCAGGCAGAGGGAGAGGAGGAAGCAGGCTCCCTGCTGAGCCGAGAGCCCGATGTGGGGCTCAATCCCAGGACCCTGAGATCATGACCTGGGCCGAAGGCAGAGGCTTAACCCACTGAGCCACCGAGGTGCCCCTGTCTTTCTGCTTTTAACACTATTTTTTTTTCTTCATCACTATATTTTGCTAATTTAATTATAATATGTCCTGGTGTGGCCTGCTTTTATTGACTTTGATAGGAGTTGTCTGTGCCCCCTGGATCTAGAAGTCTGTTTCCTTCCCCAATTAGGGAAGTTTTTACCTATTATTTTCTCCAATAAAATTTCTATCTCATTTTCTCTCTCTTCTTTTCCTTAGACTTCTATAATATGAATGTTATTATGTTTGACATAGATCCTGAGTTCCCTATGTTTAAGGTCATATTCCATTATTTTTTTTTGCTTTTATTTTTGTTTTTGTTTTTCAGCTATATTACTTTCCATTGTTTTGTCTTCTAGGTCACTGATTTGTTCCTCTGTTTCTTCCAGGCTGTGGTTTGTTGCATTAACCCTGTTTCCAGTCATTTTTATTGTGTTTTTCATCTCTGGTTGATTTTTTTCACTCTTTTATTTCTGTGGTAAGAGTCTCTCTAATGTCTTTTATTCTTTCCTCAAGCTCAATGAGTATCCTTATGACTGTTGCTTTAAATTCACTGTCAGAGATGTTATTTATATCTGCATTCCTTAGATCTCTGGATGTGTCCTTGTTCTTTCATTTGTGATGAATTTTTCTGTCTTTGATTTTGTCTATGTCTCTGACTTTTTCCTATTAGAAAAGCCAGTTATGTCTCATGCCTCTGAAAATAATGACTTTAAGAAGAAGATGTTATATAATATAGAACCTTGCACTTCAAGGAGTTTCTCTTGTGTGTGTGCCATGTGCTCTGCTTTTGTGTTTTGGCTGCTCTATCCTTCAGGATATCCTTCAGTCATCCGCAGAGGCTCTCTTTGCTTGTTGTGTGCAGTGTATGGTCTCTGGCTCGAATGTGATGAGTTTTAACTAAGTGTGCTCTATTCTGCTTGTGAAATGAGGCCTGACATCACTTCCACCAGAACTGAGGCCTTGCAGAACTCTCCAGTTGGGAGGCATGGTATGGGCAGGGCTTTCTGCTGGTTTTGGGGGGAGGGGCTTGCACAGTGGGACTGAAGCAAACTTGACTGAGAAGGGCAGTTCCACCAAAGCATAGTGGGTGAGGCTTGGTGTAAGCATGCTAAGCAACTAGTGTAGGAGCTGCTCTGCTTCCTACAGGTGGTTCTGTGTGCATGCTGAGAGGCAGGAGAGGAAATGATGCTAACCAAGTCTTTTGTTCTTAGAGGAGTCTGTGTGAATGCTGCCTCTTCTGGATGCGCTCAGAAAAGTATGAATAATCTTCCTGTGCCACAGGTGTTCTTCAGATCACTGTTTCCATGCTGTCTGCCCCTGGGTTTGTTTGCCTGCCTTCTCCCCTAGAGCAGTGCGTGCCCTCAGGGCTCTATCTCAGCCAAGCCTGCTGACTGAAAACTCCAGGATTTAAGCCCTGGGGATTGCAAAAACACACAATTCAATCCCTTTCATTTTCCAAGCCCGTGACTTTGGGGACATCTTTTCCTGTTCTCTCATGTGCTCCTCTCTTGCTCTTCTCTGTGAACACAGCCCCTTCCCTCTTCAGCACCTGTGATTTGTTTCTATCCTGAAATGTGTTTCTGCATTCCTTGATATGGCCTCTTCTTTCCCTTTAGTTGTGGAGTTTGTTCTGTCAGTCTTTAGGTTGACTTCTGGGGTATTTAGGATGATTTCTAGTTACCTAATGTCCCAGGGATGAAAGGAGCATATTGTCCTCTTTCTCTGCTGCCCTCTTCCCTTTCCTCTTCCCTCTGATTCTTAATGGGCATAGGAAGAACACTTTGTGCCTCTAACCTTTAAATTGCTCAAGTTCTGTACTGAACAGAGGATCCTCAGATGCATTTTGGATGTCACAGGCTCACCAAAGACGATCAAGTGTCCCACAATACCTGTGTTACATTCTACATGGATACAGTTATTTGAAGTTTCTTCTGATATTATCTCGTCACACAGGGTTGATGTACAAGTCAATTAGAAAATGCATATTTTCTAGCATTTCAAAATTTCTTCCATATATTGAAGATTTTTCTGTTTCCTATAGCCTTAGTACTCATTCCAGTGGAGATGTAGAGCTGGAGTAAGGATCAAAGGCTATTCATTTCTTCATAAAGTTTTGTACCCATAAGTGTCCATGAAGCAATCACTTTATTTTCTACCAAAGACGAACTGCTCACTCATCTGGCAAAATGAATTTTTAAAAAGACAGAATTGCCTTCAAGTACATATCCAATATTCCAGATATCTTGAAAGGTAAAAAGTATTAAAACACTTTGTCCATGGTTTATAGAATATTTCTTGGCATCTTGTTTGGTTTCCAAGGGACAATACATGAGAAATATGTGAGAAATTCCAAATATAAACTAGAGAATATTCTTTTTGTTGTTGTTGTTAATTTTATTTTTTCAGTGTTCCAAGATTCATTGCTTGTATACCACACCCAGTGCTCCATGCAATACGTGCCCTCCTTAATACCCACCACCAGGTTCACCCATTCCCCACTGATCTCCCCTACAAAACCCTCAGTTTGTTTCTCAAAGTCCACAGTCTCTCATGCTTTTTCTCCCCCTCCAATTTATCCCAATTCACTTTTACTTTCCACTCCTAATGTCCCCCATGTTATTCTTTATGCTCCACAAGTAAGTGAAACCATATGATATTTGACTTTTTCTGCTTGACTTATTTCACTCAGCATAATCTCCTGCAGTCCCTTCCATGCTGATACAAAACTTAGGTATTCATCCTTTCTGATGGATCCTTTCTCCATTGTATATGTGGACGATATCTTCTTTATGCCTTCATCTGTTGAAGGGCATCTTGGTTCTTTCCACAGTTTGGCAACTGGGGCCATTGCTGCTATGAACACTGGGGTACAGATGGCCCTTCTGTTCACTACATCTGTATCTTTAGGGTAAATACCCAGTAGTACAATTGTAGGGTCATAAGGTAGCTCTATTTTTAATTTCTTAAGGAATGTCTACACTGTTTTTCAAAGTGGCTATACCAACTTACATTCCTACCAACACTGTAAGAGGGTTCCCCTTTCTCCACATCCTCTCCAACACTTGTTGTTTACTGTCTTGTTGATTTTGGCCTATCTAACTCATGTAAGGTAGTATCTCAATGTGGTTTTGGTTTGAATTTCCCTGATGGCTAATGATGATGAACATTTTTTCATGTCTGTTAGCCATTTGTATGTCTTCTTTGGAGAAGTGTCTGTTCGTGTCTTCTGCCCAATTTATGACATGATGATCTGTTTTATGTGTGTTGAGTTTGAGGAGTTATTTGTAGATCTTCCATATCACCCCTTTGTCTGTAGTGTCATTTGCGAATATCTTCTCCCATTCCATGTGTGGGCTGTCTCTTTGTTCTGTTGACTGTTCTTTTGTCGTGCAAAAGTTTTTTCTTTTGGTGAAGTCCCAAGCTAAAGACCATCTTGTTCAAGAATATTTGGATCAACCAGGAATTCAAAGAACATTTTTTTAAAGCTCAAATCCTTTTATCAATGTCAGTTTTCTTACAAAAAGAAAAAAAATACTCTCACATAATTTCCCATTTTTTCAAAAAAGTATTTTTTTAAATTACTTCTATTACTTTAAACCTATTAAAATATACTGGATATATGTACTCAATTATTTGTTTTGCTCTTGGGCAAAATTAATAATCATTCCTCTGGAATTCTAAAACAAGAACATAAATAAAACTATTTTAGCAGGAAATTTAGAATATATGTATATATTGACTAGGTATTATAAATATATTAATATTGCAACATTATTTTCCCTAGAATAAACTCCAATGTTCTACACATAGGAGTGGGCACAGAAGTATAAGAATAATGAACAGATATTGAAAGAAATTTATTTCTTTGTGAACTGAAGAACTACAAAAACTGCAGTATGTGTTGTAAATTTACTTGGGTTGTATTCGAATAGGTAGTATGTTACAAGATATTTATTGCTTAAAGGAGAAAAAAAAATGAAAAAAAAAAAAAAGCAAAGCCATGAGTCAATTATTTTACCACTATTAAGAGAAGAATTTAGTATCATTATGTACAAGGCTCACTCAACAAGACAATTCTTGATATAAAATTAAGGTTTTTGTTTTCTATAGCACAAAGAGCAAATAAAGAGATTTTTCAGAGAACAGTCTGGGGATTTGATTAATTGGTTTTGTTTATTCAAAGTTATCTGAGATATTGACAATGCTTTATTCTGGCTAGCACTACTTGATTACATGGTTGTATTTTCAACATTTTTACAAATAAGCATTCCTTATAGTGAACCTATAGTATTTTTTTTTTAATTTCTATAACAGTGATTTCTGGAATACATACATGTATATCAGAATTGTTTCTTCTGTATAGGAAGAAATATAATCTACCTGAAATTAATTTTTTTCCTTGAACTTGGGACATGCCAAGAATACAAAAAACATTTTTATTAACTGGTGAATTACATGCCAATCTGAAAATGAAAGCTATTTCTATAATAAAGTTTTTTGTATGGGACATTTTTACTCAAGTTGAAGCTTTATATTACAGAGCCTTAAGAGAAGTGTAAAAGCAGAAATATCAATGGAACCATTTATAGTGAGAAACACAACTATCAAATAGGCTATTCATGCTCATGGTCAGTGTTTGCTCACCATCAACTCTAGTGGGAATTCAAACATTATTCAGAAGAATACTTGGTAAGTATGAACTCTGTGGAAGTGGATTTAGTTCATTCATTTGAATAACTGATTACACCAAGTTGAGGAAGCAGAATACATCCAACTCTACTATACTAAATCTGTGGTACAGTAAAGACCCAAGTTTAGGTAGGGCAGGCTACTTTCACCCAGATAGCATTGTAAGAATACTACCAATGTTTTTGTCCTAATTATAGATTTCCTGTAGACTACTCATTTCCCTTTAGTACTCCTTTCTTTAGATTAAAAAAAAAAAAAGCAACTTTCTGGGATAAAATTTTTCTTAGTTACAAGAAAGAGTACGTAACTAAAGTTACATTCTCTGAATTTATACTATCTCCTCTTATGAGGTTTGTGGGCATTCAAAAACAACAAGATTTGAAAAATGTTTCAGAGAGGCTGCTAAATTCCCTCAGTAGCAGATAGTTTATCGTAAGATTACAAAAAGGAAAAAAAAAGAAGCAAATATGTTTTTATCTTTCTCTCTCCCTACCTTTACAGGCCAGAGTAGGGAAAATAGCAATGGAAAAGGGAGATAAACTCGACACTCTTTAGCTTTATGTGGACTGCAGTAATAATCTTCATAACTCCTCTTCATGGAACATCAGTCACTATGCTCCACCTTGGAGTACCTGCTTGAAATGTTAACATATTCAAGTGGGAGTGCCTGTGGCATGAGGAATTGTCATCCAGGAGTCTGGTCAATGGCCTTTCAGACAAACAAGTAATTCAGTCCTTTTCATCCAGCTTCTCTCTTCTTTGGAAACTATGCTTTCAAGGTGTCTCCAATTGTGTAGAAACACTTATAATAATAATACATCTTTATAGATAATATCTTCACAATAATCTCAGTCCAAAGATCAGTTTCCAAGAAAATGTTATTAATAGATAAAAAGAATGAATATTGTCCTCAAAATGTATTTAGGGCAAGAAAATAAAGTGGTCAATTTGTGTTCCTCATAGTTTCCTTGAGGTATGGCCTCATCTCATCCATTCCTTGGTAGTCTTTAAAGAAATATTACTATATTCTGCTTAATGATCTGGTTAACTCTGACTCAGTAGATGTCATTATGTCACGTCCTGGTTGATGCTGGGCCTTTAGAGAACATGAAATGGAAGATGCAGGGTGTGCAGTAGAGTTGCCAGTCCTGCTTAGATGTAAAGAAGGTTCTTACCTATAAAAGGTACAAAGCACAGTTCGGATAATCTACTCATCTACTCTTCCATAGTTAAGGCTTTGAAAGTACCATATTTCTACCTTCAGAAAAGACACTAAATGAGATTAAGATAAAACTTCTTATTTTTTCTTTATTTAATTCTCAAAATATGCTTCAAATCAAGAAGTAAACTTTAAAGAGTAAAGTTTAAAGAAATTATTTATTACTTAGCATATATAATCGAAATGCGATCTGCCCTCCTAAAGTTGCTTAACATAAAATACTAAGGTTGCTAGGTGAATAATTTGAACGCATATATCTTAGTTGATGAGGTCTGAAATTTGAAAGTGAAATAGAGATGCCATAAACAATGATTACAAATTCAGTAATTTTTATAAGATAGCTTCTTAGATCATTCTATTAAATATTGATTGTTTATAGTAATTTGATAGTTCAGAAAGAGGAAAGAAGTTGAGCTAAAACGGGGAGAATGGAAAGGGTAAAGTTATTTTACAAAGAATAATATCTCTCCTAAAACGAATTCTTCCTGGAAACTCTGATAGAAATTCTAAGCTGCAAGTAGTCAATTTGATCCAAAACACATTTAAATTTAATATCATGGAACAAGCTTTTTTCATGCCCAGATTAGGAATTGAAGTGACAGGTATAAAGTGTTTAGGCTATTAGACTTTCATGAATGATAGTCCAAATTGTAAAATATTGTGTGTTTTATTTTGATCAGATATGTGTTTCATCTTTGAGAACAGACTTGTTCCAAAAACACTTTTAGGCAAAATAAAATGTGGTGTTATATAAATTAAAATTGAGTGACTTGTCTAATATGATCTTATCAAGTTCTTTTTTTCAACACCATCCACTCTTTCTGTATATTATATAGACTTTTTTTTAACATAACAACCAACCATAAAATTAACTTAAAGGTACTCATCTCAAAGTATCTTTTTTCTATGTATTCATAAGATTTAGATAATAATTCAATAAGATTTATAGAAAATAGGTTAGACTCTGGTTAAGAATCTGAAAAAAGCTTTAAAATAGTAATGAATAAAATTCATTGATTATATTATTTTTATCTGGCTTCTTTAGACATTACCAAAAACTTTGCAGCATAAAACAACACAAAGGTATTAACTTAAGGCTTCTGTGGATCTAAAGTCTGGCTCAGGTCAACTTGTTCTCTTCTCAAAGTCTAACTAGAATTCAACAAAACTAATAAACCTCTAACCAGACTCATCAAAAAGGGGGAAAAAAAAAAGAAAGAAAGAGAGAGAAAAAGAACTCAAGTAAACAAAATTAAATATGAAAGAGGGAAAATAACAATCCACAATGCAGCAATGCAAAAGAGTATAACACTATATTATAATATATTGTCTTGGACAATATATGGACAATTGAACAACCTAGAAGAAATGAATAAATTCCTAGAGACATACAACCTACCAAAACTGAAGCAGGGGGACATTGAAAATTTGAAAAAAAAAAAAAAAATTACCAGCAATGAAGTTTTATCAGAGATCAAAACTGTCTGAACAAAAGTCCAAGACCAGATAGCTTCACAGGTGAATTCTAAAAATAAAATTAAAGAAGAGTTGATATCTATTCTTCTCCAGATTTTCCAAAAAGTAGAGCAGGAAGGAAACCCAAATCCACTCAATGAGATCAGCATTACCCTATCAAAACTAGATAAAGACACCACAAAATAATAGGACTACAGACCAATATCTCTGATGAATATAGATGCAAAAATATTCAATAAAAGACTAGCAGACAAAATCCAACAGTACATTAAAAAAATCTTTGACCACAGTCAAGTGGGATTTATTTCCAGGACACAAGGATGGTTCAATATTCACAAATCAATCAACACAATACATCATATAATAAAAGAAAGGATAAAAACCATATGATCATTTCAATAGAATGAAATTTTCAATAGCAGAAAAACCATTTGACAATACAACATCCATTCATGATAAAAATCCTCAGTAGTTTACGTTTAGAGGAAACATACCTGTAAACATAATAAAAAACATAATATAAACATAAACATAATACAACTTAAATAAAGTTTTATTTTATAAAAAAATAAACATAATAAAAACTTTATATGGAAAACTCAGAGCGAACATCATACTCAATAGGGAAAAACTGAGCTTCTGCATTAAGGTAATGAACAAGGCAAAGATCCACTCTCTCCAGTTTTATTCAACATAGTACCGGAAGCCCTAGTCTCAGCAGTCAGACAACAACAATAAATAAATAAATAAATAAATAAATAACAGCATCCAGATTGGGAAGGAAGAAGTAAAATTTTCACTATTTCCAAATGACATGATAGTATATATAGAAAAACTTAAGATTCCACCAAGAAAGTATAGAACTGATCAATAAATTCTGTAAGATCACAGGATACAAAATCAACGTACAGAAGTCCATTGCATTTATATACACTAATAATGAAGCAACAGAAAAAAGAAGTTAGGAAAACAATCCCATTTACAATTGCACCAAAAATAATAAAATACCTAGAAATGAATTTAACCAAAGTGTGAAAGACCTATACTATGAAAACTATAAAATACTGATGAAAGAAATTGAAGATGACACAAAGAAATGGAATGCCATTTCATGCTCCTGTGTTGGAAGAACGAATATTGTTAAAATGCATATACTACCTAAAGCAATCTAAACATTTAATCCAATCCTTATCAAAATACCAACAGCATTTTTCACAGACCTAAAACAAACAATTTTAAAATTTGTATGGAAACTCTGAATAGCCAAATCAACCTTGAAATGGAAAATGAAGATGAAGGCATCACATTTCCAGGCTTGAAGCTGTACTACAAAGCTGCAGTGATCAAAACAGTATGGTACTGGCACAAAATAGACAGATCGATGGAATGGAAGAGAAAGCCTAGAAATAAATCCACATTTATATGGTCAATTAACCTTTGACAACAGAGGAAAGAATATTCACTGGAAAAAAAGGCAGTCTCTTCAACAAATGGTGTTGGGAAAACTGGACAGTGACATGCAAAAGAAGAAAAAATAGATCACTTTCTAGTACCATACACAAAAATAAATTAAAAATGGATAAAAAACCTAAATGTGCACCCTAAAAACATAAAAATCTTAGCAAAGAATACAGACAGTAATTTTTATGACATTGGCCATAGAAACATCTTTCTAGATATGTCTCCTCAAGCAAGGGAAACAAAAGCAAAAATAAACTATTGGGACTACAACAAAAGAAAAATTTTCTGTACAATGAAGGATACAACCAACAAAACTAAAAGACAATCTACTGAATAGGAGAAGATATTTGCAAATGCTATATTTGATAAAGGTTTAGTATCCAAAATATATAAACAATTTATACAGCTCAACATCAATAAAACACAGATGATCTCATTAAAAAAAAAAAAAAGTGGGCAGAAGATATGAACAGACTTCTCCAAAGAAGACATATAGATGGCCAACAGACACATGAGATGTTCAGCATCACTCATCATTAGGGAAATGCAAATCAAATCCACAGTGAGATATCACCTCACACTTGTCAGAATGGCTAAAAACAAAAACTTAAGAAACCAGTGTTGGTAAGGATGTGAAGAAAAAGGAAACCTAGTACATTGTTGGTGAGAATGAAAACTAATACAGTCACTGTCAAAAACAGTATGCAAGTTCCCCAAAAAAGTTAAAAACAGAACTACCATCCAATCCAGTAATCAAACTACTAGATATTTACTGAAAGTATACAAAAATACTAATTTTAAGGGATATATGCACCCCATTTTCATTGCAATATTATTCACAATAGCCAGATTATGTAAGAACCCAAATGTCCATCCACAGATGAATAGATACAGAAGATTTGGGAGATTATATATATATTATATATAATAGACAGATAGATAGATAGATGTTATTCAGCTTACATTAAAAGAATTAAATCTTGCCATTTGCAACAACATGAAATAAGCCAGCCAGAAAAAGACAAACACCATATGATTTCACTATATTTGGAATTAAAAAAAAAATAGTCAAAGTGGCAGAAAGAGGGACAAACCAAAAAACAGACTCTTAACTATAGAGCACAGATGGTTATTAGAAGGGAGGTGTGTGGGGGAATGGGTGAAATAGGTGAAGAGATTTAAAAGTATATTTATCTTGATAAGCACTGAGTAACGCATACAATCATTGTTCTACTAATTTTACACCTGAAATTAATATAACACTGTATGTTGACTATAGTGGAATTAAAAAGAAAACTCAGCAGGATGAAATTAATATGTCAGAGTAGCTGAAATCCCCTTTCTCATCTGAGGCTTGGGCTTCTCCTTCAATGCTGTTTTGACTGTTGGCAGACTTCAGTTCCCTGCTGTTGTAGGACACCATTTTCTTGGTGGCTCTCACCTCTTAGATGCTGCCTCCAGGTCCTCATCATGTGGTCCTCTCACGATATATCAGCTTATTTCTTCAGAGCCAGCAGGATAGTATTTCTCCAGTAGACTAAAATAGAGTCATATACATTTTAAATTAATCATAGGAGTGACTGATTTCTCCATTGTCTTTGCCATTTTTCATAATCTAATCAAGAGTAGCATCCCATCATATTGACAACATCCCATCAATATTAACATATTGACAGTGACATCCTGCCTACATTCAAGAGAACAACATTTACAGCAAGGAGTGGGATTCTTTGATGCATCTGAGAATTCTGCCTACTGTAGTGATTTATTACAAGCCTATAGTCACTTATCCCTAATTATGAAGTTCAAAAGCTCTAAAAAGTGAAACATTCCCTGATGTATTTGATGACAAAATTTGAGAAATGACAATTTATGGAATCTATTTAATCTATTTATGCATGTATTTTGCCAAAACACCAATATACATGAGTATAAATGTATATTATGTAAACTCAGTTATGTAAATATATATTATTATGTATATTTTTGAGCACCCACTGGGGGTGTTCATTAATATACTATATTCAGTATTACCTTTCTAAAATCTAAAAAACACTGAATCCTGAAGCACATCTGCCCCCAAGAGTATCATGTAAGAAACCTTTAGATTTGGATCAAATATACTAAATTTCTCTGAAAAGGAGCTCATTGGGAAAGAGACTATTTCAAGGATACAAGCCTCAGGGTAACCTCAACCTCTGATAAATTAAATGACCTTCATCAGGGTAAGAATGAGAAAAGGCAAAGAAGAAAACAATATTGTTTGTTTATACTTCAACTCTAAATTTACTGGCTCTTATTTCATTGGTGACACCTTTGAAAAACAGGGCTATATAAACAGACAGAAATATATATTGCATGAAAGTTTTTCTCTCCTAATTTGTTCAAGTTATTCAACAAATGACCTTATAGTCATATTAGAATTATACCCCTAAACTGTAGAACAAAGGACAATGATCTCTTTTATTTTTTCAAAATATGAATGTTAAAAGCAAGACTTGTTTTTTAAGCTTGTTTATCTCATTTTTCACCCTTAGGCAAAATATCGGTCTCTTGGGGTAAAACCTGTCATACTTGAGGAGTCCAATCTATCCATCCAGACTATTAGTTAAATAATAAAGATTCTGTTTATACCTTCTTCCTTTCTCCCAGATTTCAACCTTAAATCATTAAGCAGTTACATTTACTGAAGAAATTACCATATTTTTAAAAATGAATGTATATCTTGGTGACAATAACTAGGAAAGCAAAAGTCCTCAATCTGTATCTATCAATGCTAAATGTAAAGTGTGAGAAAGGAAAAAAAAATGCTTATAGCTAGGAAAGAAACATAAACTGGGCTGTCACCAAACTCTCTTTCTTCTGAAATGTCTTATAATTTACATGTAATATATGTGAATTTACAAGCAACACTGTAACGTGTACTCGAAAGCAATGCTTGAGTTAATTAAATGAGTCCTAGGAGAGCACAGATCTCATTAGATCTTTTCCATAGTCAGGTTCAATTTTGAGAATTTGATTCAAGGTATTTCATACCTCATAATGAACAGAGTGATCTTACAGAAGCTTTTTTTTTTTTTTTCTAATGTCATTTCTGCAATGAATTACTATACAGCTTCTAAACTTCTAGTTAAATGATAGATCCTTCTTTGTCTAGACAGTGTCAAAGCAGTCAATCAAGTCAGTTAAATCAAACTACTGTTATTTCCATTAAAAATAATAAATCCATCAAGTTAAGTACAAAAGAAAACAAAGCAAAGGGCTGTTAATGGGTTTTTTTCACTCTTCAGTAGTCATATAAACAAATCAGGTGAAGGAAAGCTCAAACGGAAAGTTATCATAACTAAGATTCTGCTGTTTAAACAACCATCCTAACCCATCTAAAGGGTGAATTGTGAATCATTACTAGGTGTTTCAGAAAGTGCTTAGTATGGTATAAAATGCAGCTTTTTTGTTTTTTGGTTTTGTTTTTGTTTTTTTTCAAATTAAGATATCATGTGCCCACAGATGTACTATCTAATGTACTATCATTGTTTAGTTTATGGAATTAAAACATATGGCCAACTAAATCTGAATAATTACACAACTTAGGGATTGGCTGCCTAAGTTGTGTAATTAAGCAGCTAAGTAAGGAGTCCCACACATTTTGACATAGGCTATAGACATTCTATTGAGGACAAATGTGGGTGGAAAGTGGTAAAGGTAGAGTTTCATTTAGTGGTTCTGATAATGTAAAAGGGATGTGGTAAATGCAATTAGGAGAACCAAGTGATATATTGTATAGTACTACAAGGATGATATTAAAATGTTGAAAGTTTCACTTGGATTGGTTTTTCCAATAGAGATTTCCTGGTGAAGTTACTGGGTTGGGTGAGTAAAAATGAAGACCTGGTTTTATATATTAAACTGCTTGTTCTGTAAACAAATTTCCTGCTTGAAATGATAACCACTAAGAATTGAAAAATCTGAACATTAACAGCATTTTCTGCAATACTTATTTGGATTAAAAGGAATGTAAATGTATTTATAAATCTTAGAAGCTGAATTGTATTAAAAAACTCCTAACATTTATTTATAGGTTATAAATATATATCCCATAGCTGATGAATTAAATATGTAGACTTGTTGGGGAATCCATCTTTTCTAGGAAAATTTTCATATACACTTTCTTCCAGGATAGTTGTTCATTCCCTCAAGACCCCAGGTTCATAGTCTTCTCATAAGAATCTATGGAATTTAAGAAACAAAACAGACAATCATAGGGAAAGAGAGGAAAAAAATAAAACTAGACAAAATCAGGGATGGACAAAAACCATGCGACTCTTAAGAATGGAAAACAAAATGAGGGTTGCTGAAGGGAAGAAGGGTGAGGGGATGGGGTAACTGGGTGATGGACATTAAAGAGGGCACATAATATGATGAGCACTGTGTATTATATAAGAATGATGGATCACTAACCTCTGTCTCCAAAACCAATAATACATTATATGTTAATTGAATTTAAATAAAAACAAATCTGAATCTCTTTGGAAGCAAGCAGTTGCGATGTCACTCAATCACTCCCGTAATCTTGGGCACTGTAAGATTAATTTGGCCTAGTAATCTACTGAATCATCAGTCTTATTTCTTCCACTTATATATATATAATTAGGAAGAAAGAGGGTTGTTGTGGGCCCGCTGCTTTGCCAATGGAATATAAAACACAAATTTATTTGGAGACACACTTTTTATTTATCCCATCTTACCTCTTAATCCTGCTATATAAACTCTTCATCATTTAAAAGTGAAATGTGTGGGACACCTAGGTGGCTCCCTTAGATAAGTGTCCCCCTTCTGCTCAGCTCAGGATCCCAGGATCCTGGGATGGAGACCCACACTCGGCTCCCTGCTCAGCGGGAAGCCTGCTTCTCCCTCTCCTGCTTGTGTTCCTGCTCTCACTGTCTTTTTCTCTCTGTCAAATAAATAAGTAAAATCTTAAAAAATAAAATAAAAGTGAAATGTGAAGTAGGAAAAAGAGATAAATAAAAAACAAATGTATCGGGGCGCCTGCGTGGCTCAGTGGGTTAAAGCCTCTGCCTTCGGCTCAGGACATGATCCTGGGGTCCTGGGATCGAGCCCCGCATCGGGCTCTCTGCTTAGCAGGGAGCCTGCTTCCTCCTCTCTCTCTCTCTGCCTGCCTCTCTGCCTACTTGTGATCTCTGTCTGTTAAATAAATAAAATCTTAAAAAAAAATGTATGTGGTTAAACTTTTGACATATTAATTTGCATTGTTATACCATCTCTCCCCCCTCCCACTGCCAAAAAATAGCTAGAATGTTCATATTTCCTTCCCTTAGGAAATATTGCAGAATACAAAGTAGAAAATGCTGAAAGACAAAAGCTTCACCTTTCTACAACTTTACGGTCTTAGAAAAGATGGTGTAAAATGATAGAAAATTGAACAACTTCCTTTAAAGCAACACTTGAGAAGGAAATGATGCGTGGGTATTAGGAAGAGAGAGAGTTTAGCACATTGGCAAGGATCTATGCCTTGGTCTACCCAAGAGGGAACTAGTAAATTCTCAGAAGATATAGTTGTATGGGATATCCAGGTAAATTAGACCCCCTGCCCCGAGATTCTCAGTCTCTGATAAGATGGTTGTGCTCCACAAGAAACATAAAGGTTGCAAATTATGAGAAACATGGCTTCAAGGAACCACAAAAACAGGAGGTCAACAATGACCACAATGGGCTGAAGAGCAAAAGCCCTTGCTTGGGTTTTCAGGCATTTTGTAAGCTTCTCTGATTCTGTAAATGGCTTCCAAAATACCCAATACAGTGGTTTTCTGCCATCTCAGAAGGATAGGAGCTCAGCATCTAATTTGTTTTATTTTTTATTTCATATTTTATTTATTTATATTTTAGTTTCAAGTTTTTTATTTAAATACTAGTTAACATACAGTGTAATATTAGTTTCATGTGTAGAATTTAGGGATTCATTACTTATGTACAACATGCAGTACTCATCACAACCAGTGTCCTCCTTAATACTTATCATCCATTTAATCAACCCCTACGCACCTCCCCTCCAACAACCATATTTGTTCTCTATAGTTAAGAATCTGTTTTAGGCTTGCTCTTCCTTTTTTCTCTCTTATTTTCATCTGTTTTATTTTTTTTAATTCCACATAAGATGTGATATATAGAGATAGAGATAGATAAATATAGATATCTATAAGATATATATAATGGAATATTATTCAACCATAAAAAATAATGAAATCTTGTTACTCACAACAAAGTGAATTGAGATAGAGGTAAATATAGATATCTATAAGATATATATATAATGGAATATTACTCAGCCATAAAAAATAACGAACTCTTGTCATTCACAACAAAGTGAATTGAGCTAGAGGCTATTATGATAAATGAAATAAGTCAGTCAGAGAAAGACAAATACAATATGATTTCACTCATATGTGAAATTTAGCATATAATTTAATTTAATTTGATTTGAAGATAATTTTAAAAAAATGCTTATTAGACAATTAGGAATGAAAAACATACTCCCTTAAAGAAAGCTAAGGCTCAAGAATGAAAAAGCTCCAAAAAAATTCAATATATACAGCTGACTTGATTTTTTAATTAATTAATTAATTAGTTAAATATTTATAAAATCAAAATCCACACAAAACGCTCAACCAAACCTTAACTGTAAATCATAAAAATAAATATCCCCAACACCCACTATAAGAGTGGGTAGGGGATATTGTTAAGGGAGAGTCTTTCCAAAAATATTGAAAACATCATTAATATCACCACATGCATAATGGATGTAACGAATAGTACAACACACCTGTAAAAATGTATACCTTTATCTATTTGGGGATTTGGAGTTTGGGGGATTTCCCATATGCAGTTCATGGATGAACTAGGACCTGTAAGTAAGCATTAGGCATAGGCTGCATGGTAATTTCATTGAACTAGCCCCCATGGAATCCATGATTCCCCTACAGTGTGACAAAAATTTATCCCATATTACTGTAACTTGAAAACAAGTTTGTCCACTGCTTAATACTACCTGGTAATGACAATTTCTTTTAGAAAAATATTTTTAACTTTCTCATCTGTTTTATAGGATTTTTTTTAAAACCATGAATTTCCTTAAAAAGAGACCAAGAATAATTTCTAGGTATTTGACAAGCTGCATGGTTGTGCTGTCAATTATGACATTATAATGAATGGTAATACAAATGAAACATCTGTTTGATCACTCACTGACTACATCTGTTCTGTCATACTTGACACATTGAGCAGGAGTACATAAAAAATTCAAGGAAAATTTGTAAATGTGAGTACTAGATCACTGATTTTGAAGGATGAGATGAGTTAAAATGACTAGACCCTTTTTAGAAGGTATTATAAAAGCACCAGCTCCTCAATTTAGCCTTTTTTTCAGAACTCAGAGCCTTTCAATAATGGATCCTATCTTTATAAATGCATTTACATGCTTTGAAAACAATGCCAAAATATAAATGACTGTAATTTATATTTCATTATTTTAAAAAGTTGAATTCCTAATTTGCATCAAATACTTTTTTTTTTTTTTTTTATTTTAAAGTGCTGGTATATAGCTGTAAACAAAACAGCAAAGCCCCAGCCATTGTGGAGTCTATATCCTTAAGTTTGGGTGTGCAAACACAAAGCAAAATACAGAAAATAACAAATACTCCAAGCCCTGACAAGTAATCTGAAGAGGAAAGGCAGATAAGGAGACAAGAAGAGTTTGACAATTTGTATAGACTGGTCAGAAAATATGAGCTTTACATTAGCTCCTGCAAAACTTTAAAAGGATTGATAAAGCAAAATGAAATCGAGTACATCCTCAGGGGTGACTGGCTGGCTCAACTGGTAGAGCATGTGACTCTTAAACTCAGGATTGGGTGTAGAGATTACTTGAGAAAAGGAAAGGAGAGGGGAGAGGGGAGGGGAGGAAGTTGGAGGGGAGGAGAGGAAAAGAAAAAGAAGAGAAGAGAGGAGAAGAGGAAAGAGGAGAAGGAGGAAGAGAAAGAGAAAGGAAGAGAAGAGAAGAGAGGAGAAGAGAAGAGAAGAGAAGAGAAGAGAAGAGAAGAGAAGAGAAGAGAGAGAAGAGAACAGAACAAGGGAAGAGAAAGGAAGGGAAGAGAAGAAAGGAGAGGAAAGGAGAAGAGAGGAAAGGTGAAGATAGGAGAGGAGAAGAGAGGAGGGGAGGGGAGAGGAGGAGAGAGTAGAGAGAGGAGAGGAGAGGAGAGGAGAGAAGAGAAGAGAAGAGAAGAGAAGAGAAGAGAAGAGAAGAGAAGAGAAAGAAGAAGAGAGGAGAAGAAAAGAAAGGAAAAGAAATAAGGTACATTCTCTTACAGAACAGCTAAATGGAGTCAGAGCCAAAAGTCTGATTTGGATGAAGGAGCATTTTCTTTCTTTTTTTTTTTTTAATTTTATTTATTTATTTGACAGAGAGAGATCACAAGTAGGCAGAGAGGCAGGCAGAGAGAGAGGAAGGGAAGCAGGCTCCCCGCTGAGCAGAGAGCCCGATGCGGAACTGATCCCAGGACCCTGAGATCATGACCCGAGCCGAAGGCAGCGTCTCAACCCACTGAGCCACCCAGGCGCCCGAAGGAGCATTTTCTATAGACTCTCTGGATCATCAGATTGAACTTAAATTTTATATTCTCAATCGATCTTAATGACTCAGACAGATAGAGTTGATATTTTCCACAAACTATCAAAACTAGAGTTTATATAATACATTACTCTTGCAGTAGTCTAGAAATTTAGATTTTTTTACTGCTTCTGATCTTTTACTGATCTTTAGGATCAATCTCATCCTGCACATCACTGATATGGTTTCAGCATGAACACTCATTTTATATTTTGTCCCCACTTCAAGCCACAATTGATTGGTCTAGGAAAGGAAACCTTACCTAAGGAGCCAATGAGACTCATTCATGGAATTTTTAGAGTTGGGGATGGAAGATATTTGATCATTAACTCTTAGGAATAAGAAACCTAAGTCTCAGGGACTACTGGAGTCACATTTTTGCCTTTTGGATACTTCTGGGAAGCTGATAAAGGCAGACTATTTTTGAGTGAGAGAGAGAAAAAGCTGATGAAAGAAACAGAATCATAAAAAGTAGAACGTGTACTCTAATGGCAATCTAATCCCTGTCTCCTGTGACTACTGTATTTCTTATCTTTAAACAAATGAGAAACACTAGTAAATGTAACTTTTTTTTTTTCTTTGCTTAAACTAGCTTGATTAGGTTTGGTATTTGTGAACAATGCCATAATTAAGATAAAGGCATCATATAGCACTGTGCTAGCCAGGGTTCTCCAGAGAAACAGAACCAGAAGAATAGATGGATAGAGATGATGATAGGCAAATAAATTGATGATTGATAGATAGATAGATGATAGATAGATAGATAGATAGATAGATAGATAGATATAGATTTATTAGATTTATTTTAAGAAATTGGATTATCTCAGATGATTAAGGAGGCTGGTAATTTTAAAATCTGCAAGAGTCTGGCAAGCTGCAGACACAGGAAAGAGTTGATTTTGCAGCCTGAATCTGAAGGCAGCCAGAAAGCAGAATTTCCTCTTTCTCTGAGGATCCTGGTTGGTTTTTCCTTAATGCTTTTGACAGATTGGATGAAGTCCACTCATATTATCAGATGTAGTTTGTCTACTGGTTTACATACTAATCTCATAGGAAAAAATACCCTCACAACATCACTCAGACAATACATTTGACCAATTATCTAGGTACTATATCTTAGCCAAGTTGACACATAAAATTAACAATTATAATCACCAACTCCAGTAATTTTGAGACTCTATTTTCAACCATTTAAATGCATTATATTTAACTCTTATAATCCTGTAATATGGGTAGTAACCTTAGTTTACAGATTAAAAAAACAAACAAACAAACAAACAAACAAACCAGGATCAGAGAGATTAACTTGTCCAAGGCTAAAAGTGCACAAATAGTTGGGATGATATTTAAACTAAGTATAACAACAAAGTCTATATCCTTCCCTCTACAGCACAGAAAATCCTCCAAGACTTAATCAGAAAAGTTTAAACTATATTTTTAAATACATATCTTTGCTGCAAATCAGTAATGAAATTAAAAAAGAATTTAGTCAAGTGTTAATTTTGAACTTCCTTGAAGTTACCAGTAATTACTCAGAGCTGGTTAACAATTTTAGAATTCATGAGTTACTACTTGTCAAAAGTAAATGATAATTTAATAACTAAGATTATTTTTTAACATTTTTGATACTTTTTTAAAAATAAAGTGCAATGTTTCCTATAAAGTTACTATATATAGGGGCACCTGGATGGCTCAGTAGGTTAAGTGTCAGACTTTTGATTTTGGCTCAGGTCAGGATCTCAGGGTCTTGAGTTGAAGCCCCACGTAGGGCTCCCCACTCAGTAGGTGTCTGCTTCTGGAGTTTGCTCTCCCTTTGCCCCTCCCCTTGTTTGAATGTGTATGTTCTCTCTCTCTCTAAAATAAATAGATAAATCTTTAAAAATAGTTATTATATATGTATATTATATGTATGCATTTGAGATGGGACATGTAGATATCCAATAAATCTAGAAAATTCTTCAGAAAATTAATATGTACTCCAGGATCCAAGACCTTAAACTTGGAAGACCCACTATGAGAACATGTCTACTTTTAACTCATGAAGAAACAAAATATAAAGTTCAGTAATAAAATATCAAAGACAAAGACAAACTGTCCTGAGAACAATGGACAAACTGACCATTTGTTCACATATTGTTGTTTTTTCCCCCTATTTTCATAACAGTTAATACTTCTAAGTTTATAGGAATAATCTAATTATTTCAAATTATAATGGAGGAAATTAGATTTATATAAATCAATATTACCTTTTAATTTTCTATTAATGTAGTATGCTCTTCTGAACCCGATACTAAAATAATTGCTTCATTAAGCATTGAAAATATTTCAAAGAAATTGCAAAGTTGCTCATTATAACATTGTTGATAATGACACAAAATTGGAAATGATGCAAGTGACTAATAAGTGGAAATTAAGAATATTTAGTATATCCATATGCTAGAGTAATAAGTGGCAATTAAATATTGTGTAAACAAAAATATTAGGAAATGGGGCACCTGGGTGGCTCAGTGGGTTAAGCCGCTGCCTTCGGCTCAGGTCATGATCTCAGGGTCCTGGGATCGAGTCCCGCATCGGGCTCTCTGCTCGGCAGGGAGCCTGCTTCCCTCCCTCTCTCTGCCTGCCTCTCTGTCTACTTGTGATCTCTCTCTGTCAAATAAATAAATAAAATCTTAAAAAAAAAAACAAGCTAGATTGAAATCGTATTAGGCATAAATACATAAAAATGCAATGATGGTTATTATTTGGTGGGATCACATGAAGCTCATTTTCTCATTTATGCTTTTCCTTATTTACCTGCATTGTTACAGTAAACACGCATTTACACTCAGAAAATATTTTTAAAGAAATAAAATGAACATTTGAAATAAACTTAGTAGTAATAGTAGTAATAAATTCTTAGGTTATAATTTCAAATACTTCAGTGTATGAATTTAGCAATATACTTACACTAGCACAATATTTAGCACTATTAATTTCTTATTTGGGGAATTCAAGTACAATGGAACACTTCTGTCACCCAGAAATTTGTAACTTAAAGTCCCCAGACAAGCAGCATCAACATCACCTGGGTGCTTGTTAGAAATGAAAAATTTCAGGTTCCCTCCAGAGCTACAGGGTAAGAATCTGCATGTTAAGAAGCTACCTAGGGCTATACATATTACAGTTTGGGAAGCAATACTCTAGAAAACAAAATGTATGTTATCTAGAAATATTGTTTCCTAATTTTGACTAAATGAGTGCCAAAGTTACAATGTAGCCTTTAACAAAGTATTATATAAGAAAAAACACTAATATATAATCAAAATTTATATATATATAATTTAAATTATATAAATATATAAAATTTATATATATAATTATATATAATATATAATCAAAATCATATAATCAAAATTTAAAATGTGCACATATGCAAAGAGACATGTGAACCAAAAAGAATTCTTATATAGAAAATATTATATAAGAATTCTTTTTGGTTCACATGTCTCTTTGCATATGTGCACATTTTAAATTTTGATTATATGACATAATGTGAAATGTCAAATGCTGAATCTCCCACAGAATATCTTTCTTAGTAGGAGCACTGGAGTCACTTTCAGGGGAGGTTCGTACTGTGTTCTTAATTTCAGATTGTAAAATAACTTAATGACAACTTTTTAGAGAAAAATATGTAAAGAGAAACATCATTAAATATATAGTTTGGTTATAAGAAGGATTCTGGTTCAAAAGTGTAAAAATGTGAATAATAAGAGGGAAAATTTTTAATTTCAAGTTTAAAAAAGTTATATACTACTGGGAAGTTAACACAATAGTGGATCTAATTTGCAATATTTGCCTTGCTGTGTTCTAACAAGACAAATTTATAAAATTCAAGACTGAAAGATTTTAATGTGACCTGCAGTCAAGAAAGAGAGGGTGTGCATACTCAAGGAAAACAGGATGAACATATCTGAAGAGAAGTAAACATGGTGGGAAGAGGACACGGTGAACAAGAGATCAAGATAGGATATTTGGGGTAAAAGAACATGAATAAAATATGGGAATAAATTGGTTTGTCAAAGATAAATTCTGATTTGATTACCTGAGCATTGAGAATACAAAGTACCTAGAGACAAGAGTAGCAGGGTGGCTCTTGAGGAAGAAGGAAACCCTAGGACATATTCTAGTTTACCATGCCTCTCTCTGATCAGAGATCTAAGTTGGACACTTATCCTTGGTAGTGTAGTCTGACATCTGGAGCTGCAGGCAGCAGTAGGGAACAACTCAGTGAATTTCAGTCCTAGAGAGATAGATAGTACCTGTATCCTTTATATCTACCAGAAGAAAAGAGATGCTGGCCAGCATCCGGGGGAAGAGTAACTCTTGTGGACAGTTTTGGCAAGGTCAGGTTTTAAACCACTTAAGGATGTTGCCAAAACCAGAAGATCGTGGAAGGAGTTGGTTTCTTGTCATGCTGCAGATGGGGTTTGATTTAGAAAAATACTATACTGTATAGCTAACATTGCCACATTTATTATACTTTCAGATTGTTAGTATATAACTATTTACTATCTTACAGGGTGGCATTATTAAAGATAAAAACAAAATCGAAGTAAATTCTCTCACCTCATTTCATGTTGCATGTCTCATCGATTTTAATGTTCCAACCAGAAGAAAAAAAGCGAATTATCTTTTGCCATACAGGTTACAATTTTAAAATACACACTGTCTACTTCTTTTGGAATTTGATGTGTATATTAATATATATGTTTTCCTTTTAAAATCATTTATACTCTATTTCCTCTGGTTTTGCAGAGTATCTTCAATCCTGCCATCTTCTACATTTATAATTTTCTTACTTTCATGACATGGTCTGAAAATGCATTTTTAGTCAGTGAAAAGAGACATGAGAACATTTAGTTACGCTTTAATTAAGAAGATGAGACTAAAGTGAAGTATAAGAGGAAGTATAAGAGATTGAGTCCTGAAATGAATATCAATAAATTAATCCTTGTCCTATCACTGCTACTTAAATTATCACAGTTGACTTTTCACAAACTGCTATTTCTTATTTCTCACTGAATAGATGTTGGCCTCAGTCAGCAGTTCTTGATATTTTTTTCTTGGCTATAACACAGAAGTGCTGTGACATCCCTAGTTGCCCCATGGGGCAAGGGTAACTGCAATTGATTTCTGTTTTCAAAGTGCAAAAAACTGATAAATTTAATGATAACTTGTTGTTCATAAAGACCTAGCCTATACCACACGTCAGCACACTACCACAATATTCCATTCTACTAGAATATCTGATCCCTGTATCTCACGCAGTTCTAAAATTATGTGATTTTAATTTTCCTCCTTAGCAGAAGGTTTGAGCCTCATCCATTTCTTTAAAGCCCTCTAAGAATTAGTGGCATAGAAAATGCCATACCTTTCTTCAGCATCCTGTTCATGTATTTGATGTGTCTGTTAGAAATAATAAAGAAATACTTAGTTGCTTAATTCCAAGGAGAGTTTTGAGAATTCCACAATAAAAGTATATATTCTGCTTTGAAAAATTTAGGAGACACTTTTGTTTAAGATTGTATTTATTTATTTGACACAGAGAGAGAGAGTTCACGAGTAGGCAGAGCAGCAAGCAGAGAGAGAGGGGGAAGCGGGACTCCATACCAGGATCCTAAGATCGTGACCTGAGCTGAGGGCAGAGGCTTAACCCATGAGCCACCCAGGCGCCCCTAGGAGACACTTTTAAACTTCATTTTTTTAAGTTCATCCATGTATAGATAAATATATCATTTTATGTGCCATCCTTGTGAAACAAACTTTTTAAATAGTATTTTATAAATGTTCCAAGTCCTTATTCTGGCATTCTAGAATTCTATGTCATGTAACTGACATTCTATGTAACTGACATAATTCTGTCTGTTAAAAACAGTCTTCTAAGGGAGGTTTGTTACATACTTTTTTCTATCCCAACAGCTCCTATTTATGTATTAATAAGAATTATTCTAAGGTTATGGAATCTCCTTATTGCAAATTCAAGGGTAACCCAACAGACAGAGTAAGGTGAGTAACGTAACTGAGGTTATTACCATAGGGTTATGAGTGGATGAAAGCTTTTAATTTCTATTATGTTCTCTAAAGACATCTCTATAGAAAAATTATGACCATTTGGTGTCCCTGAAACCCCAGGAAATGGCCATTTATTTTCATTCCTAGATCAGGCATCAACACTTCTTACCTTGATTATTGCAGACCTCTTAACTGATGTCTTAACACCAGCCTGATCACTCACCTAATCTGACATCTGCACTGCAGCCAGAGGATTAGATCGAAGACTCCTGAGTACACCCTGCAGCAAAGACTTGAATATCTTTAGAATGAAGAGCAGCTGACTCGGATCTAACAGGTCTCCCAGCTGCCTTCCCTCACCCACAGCCAGATTGAATCAGGAAGATCCCACAAACATACACTCCGGTTTCTGAAGGCCTTGGTGGGGGGAAGCGAGGGCAAGTTGGCGGTGCAAAGTGGCAAAAAGCACTGTCCCTAGAGCCAACAGTAGTGAATCCTGGCTGTGTGACATTCTAACTCTGACAGTTTGGGCAAGTTTTGATCTGTGTGTGTTTTCTTCTCTCTAAAGTGGTAAATAAATAGTCACTATTTGATAAATCATGCATGTAAGATGCTTTGCATCTTGCCTGGCTTATAATAGCCACTGTGTAATTGCTGCTATTTCCCTTATTCTGAAACACCCTTCACTCTCTACTGGCTAGTTTTAACTCCATGATGTTTCCTTTAGCTTTCTTCTTAAATGGCTTATTCCCACTAGATTAAGAGTAATTGTTTTACACTGCTAATCACACTGTATGGCAGGACGTGTTTTTACTTACCTTCTTTGCCAACAAATTATAAATTTGTGAACACAAAGACTGTGTTTATATTCCTCATTGTGGTCATTCTAATGCCCAGCCCAATGCCTGACATGCATGATAGATAATAAATATTTGAGGCTATATAAATAATTAGTGTGATTTTATTAATAGCAATTATTGAACATTTAAAAACAAAGTGAGCATGCATAGAGACCTTCATGTATACAACAACACCACTAGTGAAGTATTGGTGAATGTGTGTGTGTGTGTGTGTGTGTGCATATCTGCTAGTGGAACACATGTGTATTGTGCATTATTAATTAAATATATATAAGGCATCTGATATGTGAAAACAGGAATTAGCAAAGATTTTTAAAGTAATGTCCAAACAAACAAAAATGGGGCAACTTACTGTGTGAAAGATTTATACAAATTTCTGGGTTATCATTTTATAGAAAATATAAAATATGTTTTCAGAAAAGTAACTTGCTAAGAATATGATTTATGTATTAGCTTCTAACCCATCTCTAAGGTATTACATAGAGCTCTTCAGAATTAATGTATTATATTTTGGAACAAAATAAAAATTGCTTCTGAGAATTTCAGTTGCTTACTGGTAATAGAAATATATTAAGGCAGAAAGGAAATTTTAATTTAGAAACATAATATTGCCTCTCCAAGTTAAAGAAATGTATGTGTGTTTGCAATAATTTATACACTCACATAGACATACACATACCTGGTTTACTGAGCACTCTCAATCTTTGAAGTCATACACATGAAAAATGCTCATTTCCTTGGTAACTAGTCTCCAAATATACATACTGTCACAATTTCCTTTCTTGTCAATCAGCAATTATCTGAATGACCGGGTAATCAGATTCCACAACTTCTGTCACTTGTCCTTAAATAGTCCTTTTCTGATTCTAATGATTCATTTTTTTTTAATTTTAAAACATTAATCTTGTATCTGTTTCAAAAATTTAATGTGTTCCCTCTCAAGCACCTGTTCCATCTATTTGTGGTCTGTACTTTACTCAGACTTCTTCTTCCCTTTTTATGTATGCTACCTCTTCAGGTATTAGGGGAAGGAAAAGGGAGAAGGAAAAGATAACTGTCTCCATCCTTAACTGTCATTCTTTTCCTCCAGAGTGGTGTTTGAGCCCAGCTGGGAATGGGTCTCTGAACACTAAATATGAGACCCTTTATGCTCTTGCTTCTTACCTTAGAGTCAGCTACTGTTCTATAATAACAGGAAATACCCCACTCACAAGCTTCCTATATTCCTAGCTATACCTAAGGCTATCTCAGAGATGATAAACACTTGATAAGCTTTCCAGGAACAGCCCCATCAAAAATTGAAAAATGTTAAAGTCTGATTTCATGGGCAGCATAACACAGTGATTGGAAAGCCCAGACTTTGGAGCCTGATGGCCCCGGTATGTATCACCAATTCTATACTCCTTTTTAAAAGAAAAATGACGGGGCGCCTGGGTGGCTCAGTGGGTTAAGCCGCTGCCTTCGGCTCAGGTCATGATCCCAGGTCCTGGGTTCGAGTCCCACATCGGGCTTTCTGCTCAGCAGGGAGCCTGCTTCCTCCTCTCTCTCTGCCTGCCTCTCTGCCTACTTGTGATTTCTCTCTGTCAAATAAATAAATAAAATCTTTAAAAAAAAAAAAGAAAAGAAAAATGACAATAATAATGACACATAGGATTGTGGTTAACAATTTGTATGAATCTCTAACAATTTGTATGAATCTCTAAGAAAAGTGTCTGATATTATGTGGGTGTTTCTTTTGCTTGTTATCATTATTCTACAGGCTACTTCTCACTTCCCATGTTTCCCGCTGCTCCCAGGATATACAACTGCTTCAAGTTGACCTCAGGTTGCTGTGGATGCCTCTGTAGCATCCTTTGCACTGGGTAGTTAGCTCCATTGTCATTCTACCAATTAATTGTTTCAAAATTGCTTCATGCCCTAAAATACTCTGATAGGTTACTAACAATTGCTTAATAGGTATGATATTTTAGGAGACTCATTTTAATAGTGAGCAAACCCTTAAATCCAATTTAGGATTTTCACCCACCAGTACTGTGTAAATAAAGTTGGCTTTTGTAGATTTCTGAGGATTTTAAAATCCCAGCACTAGAGAAGTCATCTGTAAGACAGGAGCAAAACTAGCCATATGTCATCCTAAGATCATAAATGGATTTTGGTAGACTAAAAAAACAAGTAGCTGCCAATAAAAATAGAAACAGATTATCCCAAATGGAACTTCTTTAAAATTCAGGTTGTGTAAAACAATGGAAGGAAAACTGAAGAAGTTGTATAGCCCCTGGGTACTAAGTTGAAAGTCTTCCAATACTAGTGGAAATTTTCTCATCTCCTTGCAAATAATTATATCTGATTTATTACTGCACAGGGTTATGTAAGATTAAATGATATATGAGAAAATAATCTGAAAAGTGTAAAGCTCTCTATAGATATAATTATTAATGATTTTCAGCACTTCCTCTCAGAGCTCTGACAGTGTTTGAAGATGCTACTCTTGTCTCATTTCTGCCTTGCAGAGATGTTGTGATCCTTGAATGGAATAATAAATATTTAAAACTCTTAACAAAGCATCCTGCATATAATAAACATTAAATTATTTTTTACTATTAGCATAATTGTGATTTATAATTACTATTTAATTACCTAATTTCCTTGCTAGACCATGAGTTCTTACAAAACAGCTGCTGTTTTGGTCAGCTTTGCACCACTAATGCCAAAATATGGTAAAGACTTAATAGATGGTCATTTAATTAACATTAATAATTAGATTATTTTAAAAATGACATAAGAACAAAAACATCAAGTAACAAAATGGAACAGTATAAAAGATAAAAATTTGTAAATGTCCTGGTGATGGGGACCTAAAACTAATGCAGAAATAGATATATTATACACTTTTTGTCAAGTTACAGGATTTTTCCAAGAACTATATTTCTGTCTCACAGGCCCTTTGCCAGCCTGCTGCAGTCAGCGTATGCTATGCTGGCATGTATGAATAGCCTGCTGCAATAAAATTACAAGGGTTTCTGCCTATAAAATTTTATATACTGCAGACCTTGAATCTGCATTACTTTGCAGAAAGAATGGATTTTTTTTTCATAACTTGGTGGTTGTTAAGAAAAAAGAACTTAAGAAAAAATTAGTAAGTTCTTGAGTTGCCACTGTGAAAAATGAGTCTATAGACTAAAGTCTTAAATACAAATCATTACAAAGGAAAGTTTATTACTTAAATAAAAATACGATAAATTAAAGAATTCTTCAGTATGTAAAATCTTATGGCTGTGGGATCTTGCATGCTAATCACACTGTGCATAGAGCTCTTCACTGACATGGAAGAGTGGTATTAGGTTTTTAAAACATGTGTATGACCTGTTTGATTACACTTTTAGAAACTCAAACTCATTATCAAGCTGAAAATGTGTTTAAATTTCTATACCCTGGCCAATGATTTTCATTTTTCAATAAATTAAAATATTAAAAAAAAACTAGCAGCAAAACAAGTTTTTGTAATATAAAAGTATGTTTTATAATGTTGCACAACAATAAACTGATACTAAGTCACTTAGAGTATTAGGCAAAGATGTGCTTATTGAGTTTCAAAATCATTTATATATATTTTAACTTATTTAAATTCAACTAGTTAACATACAGTGTATCATTAGTTTTAGATGTGGAGTTAAAGTAATTCATCAATTGCATTTAACACCCAGTGCTCATTATATCACATACCCTCCTTCATGCCCATCACCCAGTTATCTCATACTCCCACACACCTCCCCTCCAGCAACCTTCAGTTTGTTTCCCATGGTTAAGAGTCTATTATGGTTTGTCTCCTTCTCTGATTTCATCTTGTTTTATTTTTTGCAACCTTACTCTACTGATCCTCTGTTTTATTTCTTAAATTCCAAATATTGAAATCATGATAATTATCTTTCTCAGATTGACTTATTTCACCTAGCATAATACCCTCCAGTTCCATCCAAGTCATTGCTAATGGTAAGATTTCATCCTTTTTGATAGCTGAGTAATATCACATTGTATATATACCACATCTTCTTTATACATTCATCTGTCAATGGGCATCTGGGCTCTTTCCATAAGTTTAGCTATTGTGGACATTGCTGCTTTAAACATTCGGATGCAGATGGCCCTTCAGATCACAATGTTTATATCCTTAGGGTAAATACCCAGTAGTGCAATTTCTGGGTGGTAGTGTAGCTCATTTCAACTTTTTGAGGAACCTCCATACTGTTTTTCAGAGTGGCTGTATGATGTTGCATTTCCACAAACATGGTAAGAGGGTTCTCCTTTCTCCATATGTGGCCAACATTTGTTATTTCCTGTCTTATTAATTTAGCTATTCTGATTGGTGTGAGGTGGTTTTGATTTGTATTTCCCTATACTGAGTGAAGTTGAACATTTTTTTCATTGACTGTTGGCCATTTTTAATGTCTTCTTTAAAAAAAAAATCCTTATTTTCGCTATTTTTTTTTTTTTTGTTGTTATTTGGCGGGGGGGGGGGGGCACAAGAAGGTGGGGGAGAGGGAGAAGAAAACTCCCTGCTGAGCAGGGAGCCTCATGTGGGGTTTGAGTCCAGGGACCTGGGATCATGACCTGAGCTGAAGTTAGTGCTTAAATGACTGAGCCACTCAGGCGCCCCTCCTTTGTACAACTTCTTTAGAGAAATGTCTTTATGTGTTCTGTCCATTACTTGACTGGATCATTTGTTTCTTCGGTGTTTAGCTTGATAAATTCTTTATAGGTCTTGGATACTAACCCTTTATTTGATAAGATATTTGTAAATATCTTTTCTCATTCAAAAATCATTTATATTTTATTGACCATCACTCAGAGGGAAAAAAAAAGTGCCTTCATTTCTTTATCTTCCATATTCAAGCTTAGCCCAGACACTTAAAACCACAATAGCCAGCATAAGTGAAATGAGCTTCTTTGCATGTTTACGAGAACAGTTTTTACAATGGACATCTATGATCATATTTGCTGTTGTAAACATCAGTGTGATGAATAAGAGCAAGTATGTGACTAACAATGGAACACCTTTCCCCCCATAAGGAGTTTAAAGACATTGAGTTCTGAAACTACTAGCCAAGTTTACAACACTTATTTTTTTTTTTAATTTTTTTATTTTTTTCAGCATAACAGTATTCATTATTTTTGCACCACACCCAGTGCTCCATGCAATCCGTGCCCTCTACAATACCCACCACCTGGTGCCCCCAACCTCCCACCCCCCACCCCTTCAAAATTCTCAGATCGTTTTTCAGAGTCCATAGTCTCTCATGGTTCACCTCCCCTTCCAATTTCCCTCAACTCCCTTCTCCTCTCCATCTCCCCTTGTCCTCCATGCTATTTGTTATGCTCCACAAATAAGTGAAACCATATGATAATTGACTCTCTCTGCTTGACTTATTTCACTCAGCATAATCTCTTCCAGTCCCGTCCATGTACAACACTTATTTTTAATTGTATATTAATTTTAATATACAATAGTGATATTTGGAGGGACTTGTCAACATGTAATTCCATACTGCTTTAGTTACTTTTGCGATAGAAATATCTTAATTCAGGCACCTGGATGGCTTAGGCAGTTAAGCATCTGCCTTTGGGTCAGGTCATGATCCTGGAGTCCCAGGATCAAGCCCCATGTCAGGCTCCCTGCTAAGCAGGGAATCTGCTTCTCCCTCTGTCTCTCACCACACTCATTCTCTCTCTCTAATAAATAAATAGAACCTTAAAAAATGATATCTTAATTCTACTTATTCCTTTTATAGACATACCCTGGAGATATTGCTGATTCAGTTCTAGACCACCCCAATAAAGCAAATACCACATTAAAACAAGTCAAATGAATTTGTTTCCCAATGCATATGTTATACTTATGCTATAGTATAATCTAAGAAGTGTGAAATGGCATTATGTCTAAATAAAGTATACACCTTAATTAAAATGTACTTTATTGCTAAGAAATGCTAACCATCAGCTGAGCTTTAAGCAAGTCACAATCACTGATAATAGGTGATTATTATACTATTATATTATTAATAATTCTTTATTAATAATATAGTATTAAATATAATAATAATGAAAAGGTTTGGAATATTGTAAGAACTACTGAAATGTGACATAGAGACAGAAAGTGAACAAATGATTTTGGGGAAAATGGCACCAATAGATAGGCTTGATGCAGGGTTGCCACAAACCTTCAATTTGTACAAAATGTAATATCTGCACAGTACAAAAAGGGTATGCCTATATTCACAAATTCACCTAAACAAAGAGATATCAAAGACTTTATTGATACCTAGATTACATGTCTTAAAAAAAAGTTTCCTTCCTTGTTAAAAACTGTGTTAATTTATTTTACACTACTATTTCTCAGAAATATAGTGGGTTTGGTGATTTAGGTATAAGTGTTTGTTGTGTGTATGTGTGTAAACATATTTGTAGCGATTTGTTTGTTGACTTTTTTTGGAAAAGGCATTTATCATCAACTACATGATGAACTTGCAATTACCAAAAGTATGTTTATGGGCAATATTGTTTCCCAGGTATGTCAGACATTTTACCATTTTGTTTTGGCCCTTCTTATTACTAAAATATGGATTCTCCTTATCACTTTGCCATAATTAGATTCCAACTACCATCGCCTGTTGAAGTACTTTCTTTCTCCTTTATTTTTTCATAACCCCTTGTCTTTATAGGTTTTTTGGTTCTTATGATTTCTTATTTCTATTACTGTTATTTGGGCACTTGTGCTACTTCCCACAGCATATATAAATAATTGTTAGGTAAATTATATCACTGGACATATGTTATAAAAATTAAAGTCTGGTTTATTTCCTTATTGTTCAACTAATTTTTAAATATATCTTTCCTAAAAGGAGCCATGGTTATCTCGCAAGTGAGCTTTTCTTTTCTTTTTTTTTTTTCTTTTTTTAACACTGTATTTATTTAAAGGAGAGAGAAAGAGAGAAAGAACAAGCAGAAGAGGGGTAGAGGGAGAGGCAGACTCCCTGCAGAGCAGACTCAATCCCTGGACCTGGGATCATGACCTGAGCCAAAGGCAGAGCTTAACCGACTAAGCCACCCAGGTGCCCACAAGTGAGATTTTCATTAATGGAAAGTTAAAACATAGGCTAAAAATTATAAGGAAAAATTGTGACAAAGAAGGATTAGGGACTCTAGAGACAGATGATTCTTATAAATGGCTGCTCAAAATAATCATTTTAAAATCATTTTAGTCAGAATTTTAAAAATATGAATTCCTTAATGGTAACCATATGACTCCAATCTTTCCACACATCCTTCACCCCAAAACCATAAACTGTACAAAGGATGTGAAAAAGAAAATGCATGATCACTTATGTCAGTATTTTTATTTTATTTTATTTTATTTATTTGACATAGATCACAAGTAGGCAGAGAGGCAGGCAGAGAGAGAGGAGGAAGCAGGCTCCCTGCTGAGCAGAGAGCCCGATGCAGGGCTTGATCCCAGGACCCTGTGATCATGACCTGAGCCGAAGACAGAGGCTTTAACCCACTGAGCCACCCAGGCACCCCTTATGTCAGTATTTTTAAATTATTTTAAATTATCTGTAAATGGAGAAATAAACATGAAATCCTATCAGTGCTTTGACCAGAGCTCCATAGGCCACTTCACACCTGTAGGTGTGGAGGGTGGAGAAGAGAGTTTAAGAAACTCCATGAGAAAGAGAGGGGAGTGAAGGACTTTGAGTACAGAGAAATTTACCATAGGAAGTTTAAGTCCACCAGCAAGAGCTAAATTGCTGAGCAAAGTTCTGGGGCATGGTGGTTCACAGTCCCTACTTCAGTAAATAAATAGAATATACTAGATGCTCAAAGAAGTACAAATGGAAATGTAATAAGGACATAATAAATGAAAAAGGCATATAAACAATGAAGATAATGAAATTGAGATTATGTAAACTTTTTTGGTTTCTACGTCATTTCAACCACTATTTCCATGTCCATTTTTTTATCTTACTTTTATTCTTTTGATTATTGCATATTGTATATTCCCTAAAAAATAACAAAACAGAACTAATTATATTTACATTATAACTTAATAAGACTCTCTAGAAATAAGAAGAAAATATCTTCAATCTATATTTTGATAAGCTGTACTGTATATCCAAGCAAAAGCAATTAAATCCCAGACACATCTAATAAAACCATTAATCTTTAAAGATAAAAGTATCCTTAGGGTCTCTAGGAAAAACAGATCAAGTGATTTATAATTACTTATAATAGCAAGAAATTTCACTGACTGTAGACTTCTGAAGAACAATATACAAAGGAAACAATAGAGAACCAATTTCAAGAAACTCAAGAAAAGAAAGTGTGAGTCAAGAATTTTATGGTCAGGAGAAATTTTTTTCTTCAAGGATCAAGACATAAATAAATAAATATGTAAGAACCCAGGGATCACTGTACACAACAGTTTTTGTTGTTTCTGAAGAATCTATTATATGGTAAGTTTCATCCCGCTAAATTACAACTGAAAAAGTTTCAGTAGGAGAACTGCTGATGAGCATTAACATATTTAATTCCAGAAATAAGCTTAAAATAAGAGTTAGGATATAAGTAAATGAATAAATATGTACATTTTATATGTTTGACAAAGCAGAAGCATTAAACTATAAAATGAAAGAAGGGAAAGAGAAAAGTGAAAATAGAATTATATAATTTAATGTTATATAGTTAATAGATGTGAATGGTATGATACCACTTAAGAATAAAAAACAGAAAGTAAAATACTAATGAAGGATAAAAAGAAAAAAAAAAACAAAAAAACAGAGTCAGAGATTTAGGGATTACAAAGTATAAATACAAAGATAATCAATGGACAAACATGCTAACTTTGCTAAATGCCAAAAAAAATTAAAAAAGAAAAAAGACAATAAGTTGAGAAATACAATAACTAAAATACAATATACATAGTAACTATTTCTCAAAATGATAGTTAAACACAAATATTTCAGTTCTATCAATAAATGTGAATAATTTAAACTCATATTTTAGAATAAAAAGATTTTCAAATTGGCCTATGAAACAAAACCTGACTCTATGCTGTATACAAGAAACATATTTAAAGCATAGTCCTTCCAAAAAACTTAAATGGCAAAAATGTATCAGGAAAATGGAAACTACAGGAAAGAAATTTTAATATAAAAAAAAATTGAAATCAGGCCCAACAGCATTAAAGGATACAAAGAGTGTCATTTTATATTGCTAACAGCCAGAGTTCTATAAAGACGTTATGATTATGCATCAAATAATACAATTAAACAAATAAAATAGAAACTTCAGGTGACAACAAAGCAATGGAAAACAGAGAAGCAATAACAATAATGTTGTATATTTTTCTACTGAATTGTCTTTTTCCTGCAGATTTGGAAGTGTTTGTTGTATATATAGAATATATAATTCCTTTTCTGATTTCATGTATTAGAAATATTCATATGATTAGTCATATATCTACTTGACTATCTTAATACTACAATTTGATGACAAAATTTTATTTTAATTTATTTAATTTTAATTTTATTGTGGTCCAACTTGCTTTTTCTTTTTTTTTTTTTTTAAAGATTTTATTTATTTATTTGACAGAGAGAGATCACAAGTAGATGGAGAGGAAGGCAGAGAGAGAGAGAGAGAGAGAGAGAGGGAAGCAGGCTTCTTGGTGAGCAGAGAGCCCAATGTGGGACTCGATCCCAGGACCCTGAGATCATGACCTGAGCCGAAGGCAGCGGCTTAACCCACTGAGCCACCCAGGGGCCCCAACTTGCTTTTTCTTTATTGTTAGTATTTTGTATCATGTTTTACAAATCTCTCTTTGCCACATGTCATGAAGATATTTTCCCATGAAAAGTTTTTAAACTATGTTGTTTTAAAAAACTTTTCACTTTTTGATCTACTTTCAACTTTATGCTGTGTACCACGTGAGGGAGGAGGTTTTTTTTTTTTTCATATGCATATAAAACTGATTCAATACAACTTGTTGAAAAGACTATAATTTCCCCCACTACTCTACATTGTCTCTTTTGCCATGTATAAAGTGTACATTCATGCAAAAATTCATTTATGAATTCTTTATTTTATCCCACTTGTTTAGCCTTGTGCCAGTATCATACTGCTAGTGTAAATTTATAGTAATTTATAGTATAGTAATTTATAGAATTTATAGTAATTCTTGGGACCAAGTAGTTCTCTCTCCAGAGATGTTCTTCAACATCTTGGCTAATCTGAACAATTTGCATTTAAATATAAATTTTAGAATTCTCACCAAAATAAAAAAAAAAAGAAGACACAAGAAACAAATGATAAACAAAATACACACATGATTTTTTTAAAGATTTTATTCATTTATTTGACAGAAAGAGAGATCACAAGTAAGCAGAGAGGCAGGCAGAGAGAGAGAGGAGGAAGTAGGCTCCCTGCTGAGCAGAGAGACTGATGCGGGGCTTGATCCCAAGACTCTGAGACCATGACCTGAGCCAAAAGAAGAGGCTTAACCCACTGAGCCACCCAGGCACCCCACACATGAAATTTTGATTGATAGTGCATTGAGTTTATATTTCAATTTGGGGGAGAATTGGCAGTTTTAAAATGTGTAGTCTGCCAATCCATAAACATGGCATATTTTTATTTATTTATATTTTGTCTTTAATTTCAGAAAGTGTTTAAAAATATTCCAGGGGCACCTGGTAGCTCAGTTGCTTGTGTCCAACTCTTTACTCACCTCAGGTCTTGATCTCAGAATCAAGTGTGTTCAAACCCCATGTTGGTCTCCATACTGGGTATGAGGCCTACTTAAAAAATAAATAAATAAGTAATGTTCCACTAGGGTTGCTTCATCTATTTCTCTTACCTTTGGAATTTTTTTGCTTTATATACTTGAGAATACACTATTAGATACATAATACTTTAAAGTTATTACATCATTTTGTTGGAACCTGGGTGACTCAGTCAGATAAGCATCTGACTTTGGCTTAGGTCATGATCCCAGAAATCTGGGATCAGCCCCACATCCAGCTCCCTGCTCAGCAGGGAGTCTGCTTGTCCTTCTCCTTTTGACTGCTGCTCTGCCTGCTTTTGCTCTCTTTCTCTCTCTCTTTGGGTGAAATAAATCAGGAAGATCATAAAAATAAATAAGTAAATAAGTCATTATATGATTTTATTGAGTAACCATTTAGTGAAAGTCCCTATTTGTCCCTGGGAATGATTTTTTTCTTTTCTTTCTTTTTTTTTTTTTCTCTTTTTTTTCTAAGATTTTATTTTTCTATGACAGAGAGAGATAGCGAGAGAGGGAACACAACCAAGAGGGGAGCAGGAGAGGGAGAAGCAGGCTCCCCACTGAGCAGGGAGCCTGATATGGGGCTGGATACCAGATCATGACCCTAGCCAAAGGCAGAAGCCTAATGACGGAGCCACCCAGGCGCCTGGGGAATGATTTTTTTCCTTGAAGTCTACTTTCTGATGTTACTAACTTTCTTTCCTTAGTGTTGACATGGTGTACATTTCATTTCACTCCTTAATCATTTTGTTCTTTCATTTTAAAGTTTTCAATATTATTATACTTAAAAGTCTATCTTGTAAACAATATACAGTTATGGTTTTTTTTGTTTTTGTTTTTGTTTCTGTTTTTGTTTTATCCAGGATGACAGTCTCTGTCTTTTATTTTTTTCATTCGTTTTAATATTAGTCCTAAGATATTTAGGCTTGAATCTATTATCCTCTTATTTTAATATTTTGTCCCTCATGCTATATAGTCACTTTTCCTCTCTTTATTTAAATTCTTTGTATTTATTTAGCACTGTTTTTAAATCCCAGTGTGAAACTTAAGGACATTTTCTCTTTCCTTACACAGTTGGTATCATTTATATATATATGTGTGTGTGTATATATATATATATATATATATATATATATATTTGCCATTGTTCCCATATATTTCATCTACTATATATCTTTCAATTTCTAAGTAGCATTGTTAGTTACTGTTTTATACAGTCATTATTTACTTATCTGTTTTTCTCCCTGCATCTCTGATTTCTTTTTAGGATGATTTCGTTCTGCCTGATTTTTTTTTAATATTTTTTTAGGGGGCCTGCTGGGGATAAATTCATTTTTTTCTGTTTAACTAAAATAACTATTTTTTATTTATTTTTAATTAATTAATTAATTAATTTTCTGAGAGAGAATTATTCTGAGTACCTAATTGTTCCCCTTTGTTTTCTATCTTGGTGCTTTCATGTACATCTTGAACTTGCTCTTTTAAGCCAATAATAAACTAACATCCTCTCCTTTTAAAACAACCATGTAATTTTTTTTTTTTTGGTCAGAAAATTTTGTTTTTCTAGCTGAAAAGTCCTTTAAAAATTCTGTGTTTAAAATTTTCTTCAAATCATCTCTCATGCACTATTTCACTATAATATGTGATATGAATAATTTCCTTCTTACCAGCTCAAAGAGGTTGTTGCAAGTTTTGTTGGCTCCTTGGGGCTCTGATGGGTGTTCTTAGGAACTCCAGGTGTCATCATATCTACAAGTGAAGGCAACTTGTGGGATCTGTCTTCCTGAAGTCAATAAGGGAGAGGAGGCGAGCTGCTGTTTTTTCACCTTAGAAGTCTTACCCTCTCACAGCTCAGAAAAGTTGGAGAACTCAGCTCATTCTTTCAAACCCTTCTTGTTAGCCTAGGTTAAGTGTTACCCTCATTTTAGCCAGCCAAATTCTTCCCAGGACCTTGATCCCACAGCTCAGATATTGTCCTTTCTTCACACAGCCCAGAGATGAGCAATGCTCAAGCCAATTGTTTCTTCCCAGAAATTTCTTCACAGAACCCAAGACCTCAGGAGCCATTCTCCTGCTTCCTGCCTCCCCGGAAAAATTCTGCATATTTTTTTTAATTTTTTTGCATACTGTTATTCATTGGGTGCTATAACTGACCTTCCCTGATAGAGAATTATACCCCCAAACCCCTCAATTTATAAAGATACTAAATATTATGTTAACAAGGTCAATATAATACTACCCAATGTATTGGAACTGTAATTTACTAAGTAATTAGATGCCTGAAAATATGGTATTCTTTGTAAACATAAAATAGTTTGATAACCAGAAAATTTTCCCTACTGTATGTAAAGTCTTTTTAAAAATGATAAAAAAAGTTTTGAAGTAATTTTCTAGATAGTTAAGTTGCTACTTCTCCAAATTGAAGTGTTATAGTTCTTATCTTATGGTACATCTTAAAGGTCAAGACCAGAAGGCATACATTGAATTTTCAAATGCTCACTTATTCATACTTTATGGGCTGTAGCTCATTCTAATTGTTCAACTTACATAGTAGTTACTTCATGATATTCTTCCTTGTGCTTTATGAAAATGAATACTACATTTAGGTAGTTCAGTGATAACTGATACCATCAGAGACACAGATTTTAGGGAACATAAGCGTCTGCTGCTTTTATGTACATGTACATTTATCATAAAATAGATCTAGTTACTCACAAAAGTCTTAATAATATATCTTGATGTAGCATATTGTATTTCAACAAAAGTAAAATTAGAATCAGGTGCTGGTTCTGTTCTTTGACACAATAGGAGCCATTATATTCATGGTCTTATTTGAATCAATCTCAATAGCAGTATTTAACATTCTGAAATATACCTCTTGCCAGCAGCATTCTGCAATATAGCTATGAATAATTATCTGGCTACTTGGGTTCTTTTTAGGATTTCCAGGAAATATATGATGGATATGTGATATTTTTATTGGCTTATTATACTGCTTATTTGTTTTATAAATCAGCAATTGATTCAGGTTGTGATATATTCATCAAAGTTATTCTTTATTTATTTGAATAATCTATAATTTATATGAATATGTAAAAGAAAACAAGGGTAGTTGTAATATACAGTATGTCAAAATAACAGAAAAATCTATTAGAAATTTGCTTTGAAAAAAAAATTCTGGACCATTTCAATTTAACTAAATAATGCCAAATTTATTTGCTCATGAATTATTTACAAAGTCCTGTAACAAGTGAGATTGGGAAATATAATGCAGTGTAATTCTACTTTCAAGAAGTTTAATGCTAAGTAAGGGGTGACCCATGTCAACTACTCGATAGGTCAAGCCTAAATAGATAGATATATGGTCAATAAAATGGTGCCATGGCCAAATAAGTTTGGGAACCATGATTAGTTTTGGCAATTAAAAAAACACATTTTATTATATTAAAGGCTCTTATATTAAGGAAAAATTTTATGCCTCATTTAACACTGAAATCCACTGACCATAGAACACTTACCATGCCTTATTTTTTATTCCAAAATACTTACTAATGTCCCTTGGAAAACTACACTTTTGTGTAGTACTTAGTTAGGTAATTAATATACCTCAGAGAAACAATTTATTCTAATGAATCCTGATTGTGAGGATCACAACAATACCATGTAGCCAGTGGTTTTGAGTATAGAAAAATGAGAAGGAAATTGGTGAATCTATGATAGGGAACTGTGTATAAATATAAAGAAATAAATATTTCAAGACTTAATAATTACATAAGTAAGGACTTGAAGAAACATTTCTGAAAAAAGCATAAATATGCACTTCTATTTTTTGGAAAAGTAATATAGTCATCAAAGAAAAAATTATTGATGTGTCTGTATAAAATTTGAAAAACACAAATAGACATGACTTACTTTTGACATCAAAGAGGAAATAATAGCTTTAAAATAATATTGCTATGTGGGAAATAGCTGAATTATCACAATTTTAATAAAGTTATGACCAAAACTATTACAAAGCTGAATTGGATCATTCATTTATTCATTCATCACATTTGAGTGTCTACATGCCCGATAAATTTTGAGGTGTTGGAGATACCTAAGTGAGTCAAAATTTTAAAAAGTGCCTTCCTACATAGAAATGAGAGTTCAATTTATCTTCTAATAAAAAAATTATAGGAATAAATATAAAATTATAATACATGATACAAAAAGCACAACTTATGATAACTGTTCACAAGGAAGAGATTTTTGAGTTGATGTTGGAAGATGAGCAGGAGTTGACAAGGTAAATGTTATGAAATGAGGTGTTCCAGGCAGAGGGCACAGAGGCCTAGTGGAGGGTGGAACAGGTGCCTTGAAGGAACTGAAGGAAACATGGAATGTCTGAACACACAATGTCCAAATTTAGTAGTTTACAAGAAAATAATTTTATTTCTTAAATGAAATACAAATATTTTAATAGGCCTTTGATAAACTAGAAAGTTACTTTGATTTAAACAACTATGGCACAAATGCTTTTTGGAGTGGATGATATCTGATAATATGGAAAACATGTTACCTCAGTGAATATTTATTGAGTGCAGTTCCAAAGGTAGGAAAATGAATATGATACAATCCCTGTTGTGGAAGGAGACCAACAAATAAATAACATCTTGAAAAGACTTTTTAAACGAGGTGAAGCTTGAGCTGACACAGGATGAATAAAACACAAAACTTAAATCTGAGATAAGAATGGTGATCAAGATAGAAAGAACTGCAGAAGCAGCCATGTGAAGCATGAGAAAATACTTTTGCAGAGAACCATAAGTAGTTTAGTGCTACTAGAATGTAAAATGTGAGATGGGAAGAAAAAAGAGTGGAAGCTGGGTTGGGGAGGGGGACGAGGAAGCATACATTATGTCACAGAATGGTTCTGTAAAAACCATTCTAAGGGACTTGGATTTCATAGGTCAGGGATTGGCAAAATATGGCCAGCAGGCTAAATTTGGCTTATTGGCTTATCATTATTTGATAAATAGAGTTTTATTGGAACAGAGCCAAACTCAGTCACTTAGTATTGTCTACGGGTGTTTCCACACTTCCATGAAAGTCAAGTAGTTTGCAACAGAAATTACATGGTCCCCAAAGGCAAAATTTATCAGACAGCATTTTACTGAAAAATGACTCTTCTACAGATAGTAGTTCATATACAATTTTAAGGAAGAAACTGTGACTTTTAGACTTTTTTTAAGTAAAATATAGGCACCAGCTTTTTAAATTTATGTTTGGCGTCAAACAAGGTGATTTAAACAAATTAATCATATCTCAAAATGACCCTCCCGTGTAAATACTAAAATCTCATATTGTACTGATGCAAATATTGAGATTTAGGAAAGTTAAGTAACTTGCCAAGGCCCAATAATTTTGACATTTTGGAATCATATTTAAATGCTATTCTGTCTGAGTCAATGGCCTGCACTTTTTCACAGTTTGACAGTGGATTGGAAAAATGAGGGCTAGAATTAGATCATCTAGTTATGAGGAATTCATTGTAAGAATACCACTAAATGATGATCTGGATCTGAATTAGGTAGAAGGATGATACAGATAAATTCAAGAGCTTATTATGAAAAATATGCAGATCATCTAGACTGAATTATTAATCATTGATATATTAGGTGGAGGGAGTAAGGGAAAAGGGAAGTGGTAATAACTTCTGGTTTTCTGGTCTGGATGGTTAGAGGATGACAGATTTAATAGATACAGGAAATTCAGGACAGAAATTTCAGATCCATAGTTGGGAAGGAAAGGTAAGTAATGTTTTGTATGGTGTGTATATTTTCAATTGCCTGAAATAAATTTAACTGAGGAAAGACACCAGGCTGTTGATAAAACTCAGAAAAGACACAGGGCACATGCTAGACATTCATTCGGTTTTGCCAATGAGTAAAGAAAAAAACTTCCATTTAAATAATTTCATCAATTACTATTAAATATATATACCACACATTTTATAAAAGTCCTTTAGGTTTAGAAAGGGGTACAGCTTTGTAGTCTTTAGACCATGGTAGAAGCAGAATGCCTGAGCTCAAATTTCTGTAAACTTAGGCAAATTTGATTTCGTTGTACTTCAGCAGTCTTCCATAAAATGGCTATTAGCAACCACATTTATAGGAATGCTGTGAGGATGAACTAAGTTAATTCATATGAAGTTTTAAAATAATACTTGCAAATGGTCAGCACAATATAAGTGCTAGCATCTATTATGTTTATCTGCTTATTTAAAAATAATTAACTTACCACTTAGTATATTCAAATTGGCTTTTTCTGGATAATTTTCCACTATCCCATTCACTGATGTTTATTCTAAAATGGAAAAAGATGACTGTGAGCTAGAAAAAGAGAATGATCTGAATCCATCTGTTTTCTTTCTTTTCCTTTTCTTTTTAAAGATTTTTTTTTCTTATTTGAGTGTGAGAGAGAGAGAGAAAGAGAGAACAAGTCAGGGGGAGGGAGTGAGGGAGAAGAAGAAGCAGACTCCCCACTGAGCAGGGAGCCAACATGGGGCTCTATTCCAGGACCCTAGAATCATGACCTGAGCCAAATGCAGATGCTTAACTGACTGAGCCACCCAGGTGCCCCAAATCCAACATTTTCTACATATCTGTGTGTCTTATTTATTTCCACCTCTCTTTAAAAAAAAAAAAATCAATCTTTTAAAATCCTTTAAAATCTTTTTTAAAAGAAAGAAAAATCAGCCATGACTCTGGAGCATTGTGTAATGTTAGAATGAAGAAAGTACTAGAAAGATAGAAAGACGCATAATCATTGAGATATGTCAACGGGGCATAAGAGCCAAATGAAAGAGCTCTGAATGGCCAAAGCTGGAACTATTTAATCAATAAAATAAAGTGTTATTGGATTAATACCTAAATAAGAAAATAAATGCCCTTGAGACCATACTGATATAAATAAAATATTTAATAAATAAGTAAATGGAGGGGCAGAGACAAATCTCCACAGAATTCCAAATAATTTATGTAGGTATTCTGTCATTTAAGGAGGTATCACCAAACTCTCCACATTTTGAATGTGAACTGTGCAGAATGGCTTTATCTAAAGAGTATAAAAGGGGAGGGAAATGGAAAAAAAAAAAAAGAGCAACTTATAGTGGAGAAACTGAAAATGCTACCTCAGTATAGTGATCAAAGTCAAACCCAACAGTAAGTCATGTTGATGCTATGAATCCTTCATATGACCTGATGAGAGTGGCACTTTATCTCTGTTATCTTTCTCCCCAAACCCATAAAACCAAGGCCATCATGAGAAAAAAATCAGACAAATCTAAGTCATTCTACAGAAGACCTGAACAGTACTCCTAAAAACTGTTTAAATCATCAAAAATAAGGAACAGCTGAGAAACTACCACAACCAAGAGGAGCCTAAGGAGATGTAATGAATAATGTAAAAAGTATTCCATATGAGATCCTGGAACAGAAAATTTACACTAAAACAAACAAACAAACAAAAACTATGGATCTCTGAATAAAATATAGACTTTATTTCTTTTAATAAGGACTTTAACCAATAATAATGTATCACAATTGGTTCGCTGATTGTGACAGATGTACCTTACTAAATAGATCATATCAACAATAAGAGAAACTTGGTGTGAATATAAGGAACTCTCTGTACTATGTTTGTAATTTTTCTGAAATCTAAAATTATTCTAAAATAAATAGTTTATAAAACAATGTAGCTGCCCCATTATGTAACATAGCAATCATAAAGATGTTCATTATAATCTAACATTCTTCTAATTTTATACTGACCAACTACCCTTTTGATAGTCTCTTTAGCTATGCAACTGATTTGGTTTTCTTAAAAAGCATAAATGTAATTCAGCATTAACCATCATTGCCATTGTTTCACTGAATGTTTTTTGACTCTATGTGCAGAGGCCATTTATATTTTCATACTTTTTTTTTTAATTTTCATACTTTTTTGAACTTCTGGATAAACTTACTATTTTTTTACTACACAGTTCCTATGCTCTTAGATTACTGTTGTAGCAGTCACTGAAATCTAGGAGTTTCCTAAAGTGTGTTACTTCATCAGCAATTAAAATTAAAAATAAATAAATAAGAACATTTGATTAAGAGTAATTTTTACAATTTGATTCTTTAAAATAATCAGGTAAGGAGAAAACTATAAAAGTCAAGTACTCACTAAATATAGTTTTCTGAAAAAATTCCTAGAATCAGTTTTTAATAAATTATATTTATTTTGAGGGCATAGTGTATTACCATGAATAGTCATAATGTCACCAGCTTATTCATATCCTTATTAGATTAAATGCATTTACAGACCTATAGTTTTATATACATATGGTGACAGAGGCAACTTTGACTTTAACACTACCTGCACAGTCACATGTTATATGTTAACACCTTTAAAATGCCAACTTTCAGGGTGCCTGGATGGCTCAGTCATTAAGCATCTGCCTTCTGCTCAGGTCATGATCCCAAGGTCCTGGGATCTAGCCCCACATCAGGCTCCCTGCACAGCAAGGACCCTACTTCTCCCTCTGCCCCTCCTCTTGCTTGTGTTGTCTCTCTCTCTGTCAAATAAATGAATAAAATCTTTAAAAAATAAAATAAAATGTCAACTTTCATATACCAATTATTTCCTTCAAACATATTGTTTTAATAATTGCATGATGGGTATTTCCTGATAAACCAATAGTTCCATTTTGTCTTATTTATACAAAAGTGTCTTTACAATTAACTAAATATTCTATAACGTTTTCCCACATGTTATAAAATTAAGGCAAAAATAGAAAAATGAATTTTTTTATTCTTATGATACTATAACCAATATAATGATGAAATTATTCAGTATAGCAAAGCACTGAATCTTTTCATTTAAGTTGTATGGGCATTAAAATTAAGTTGTATAAACAGCATGTAAAGGATAAGAATACAAAAATATATACAAAATCCTTGATTCAGTGTTGAATAGACTTTCTAAAGGGGGAGCTACCGCTGTGAGCACAAAAACAAAATTAAAACATTATTTTTTCTGAGTCAAATCCAAAAAGAAGTTATTAGAAACATAAAATTATTGGAAATGTAGATCACTCTTTGATCTTTGAAAAGAAGGTAGTAGTCAAGTTTCTCCTCACTGTTTTGGAAATATGTAATAAAACATTCCTTCATTGGTTCCTAATGATTTCCCTATGAAATTTCTTATAAAATCATTCTAAGTAAGTTCTTTCTAATTTAGTATTTTCCGGGGCACCTGGGTGGCTCAGTGGGTTAAGCCACTGCCTTCTGCTCAGGTCATGATCTCGGAGTCCTGGGATCGAGCCCCGCATCGGGCTCTCTGCTCAGCGGGGAGCCTGCTTCCTCCTCTCTCTCTGCCTGCCTCTCTGCCTGCTTGTGATCTCTCTGTCAAAAAAAAAAAAAAAAAAAAAAAAAAAATTTAGTATTTTCCAAGAAATCCTGTATTCAGACTGACTAAGAGAACTAAAATTTAAGGTAAAATTTAAGAACTAAAATACATAACAGTATTATTCATTACAGAGAAAGGAAAATGGTAGTGAAGTAGAGGATCCTAGACTTGTCCCATGAGCACACCTAGATAATCTCAAATCAACCTAAAAAACAAGCTCCACAACTAAAGGGAGAGAAGAGACCACAAAGAAGAAGGTAGGAAGTGTGGAGATGTGGTTTATGGAAGAAACAGATGACAAGTGCTATAGAGGGGAGGAAGCTGTGGTCACAGAGAACAATGAGAGAGAGAAAGAGGGAGGAAAATACAGGGGAATGTGCAAGGAAAACATTTCCCAAAAGACATTGGATTGGAAAATGAGAGGGGCTGAATTTTATGAGTTTGTGCAGCCAGTGGGGCTTGAAGCCTGGAACTTTAGAGGTCAGCAGGCTTGACTGGGATAGAACTCAGATGGCACTGTATTGCTCCTGAAGAAAAGGCAGGCAAACAACCTGGGAGCAGACAGTATGAAAACAGCAATCTGAAGTACATCTGGGGCACATAGACGGAAGGTTATTTGCTCTTCTCAGAGCACAGCCCTGAGTGGCAGTTTTCGTGGAGACACCTCTCATGGAACAAAAGAGCTGGCCAGTGCCAAGTCCCTCCCCTGTCCGTCAGCATAAACACAGAGCCACATGTGGGAAGGAAAGTAGCCCCTCGTGGCCTAACTTGCACACTCCAAGCCCCACCCCATAGTGGTCAGGTCACCAATTTTGATGACATCAGGATAAAAACTGAGTAAGACATGAAATACCTATTTAAGGATTATTTTAACTTATCATCCTGAAATACATGTGTTCATCCAGAGATTTATTTCATTTATTCCACAAATATTTGTAAATGCCATACTTGTACACTGAGTCAGTTGAGGGCATATAGAAATCAAAAGGAAAGTTTTAGTCTATTCAAATAAGTGAATAGAATATATGCATAAAAATCAATCAAACAAAGATACAAATAATGCAAATGAAACTCAAGAATGAGTGAAGAATAGCCGAGCAAGATGGAAGAGATATAACTTCACAGAACCAAGTTTTGAGAAAAAATAGGGGAAAATTTTATAGTTATTTTTAAATATATAAATATAGTTATTTTTAAGTACTACAGTCAGAGATTATTGACATAACCACCTATATTTCAAGAGATGATAGAAATAAACAGTTCTTTTAGAGAAAGAAAATGGAATTAATTAATTTTGGAACTCTGACATGTTCCAAATGTCCAACTATTTCAAAGTGTTACACATCTAGAAATTTTAATGAAACAAAGTAAAAAGTTTTATGAAGAAGGAAGCATTCCCAAACTGAATTCATATTATAAATCTGTTTTCAATATATGATCTATTCTGCTTTTAAATATGCATGCATAGATCCTGACAGAGAAAACATTTAATTTTCATTTTTATGTTTGGCTTTCTTATAATAAATAGGTATTACTTTAAACTAAGAAGGATATATTTTTAAAACATTCCACTTGTCTAGAATTCTTTTATGAATATACAGGATTTGCTAAACATAGAGTAACTATGAACATGATTAATAGATTCTGTTGCTTTTGGCTCTCTCCCCTTGACTTGGCTTTTGAAATCCCTTTGTTCATATTGTACTACTTCACTCCTAATTTCCTCATGGAGCTATGTCTGATTCTACTGTAAAGCATTTCAGAGTTGCTTGGTACCAGTTAATTTGCAGTATGAAGAAAGTCATTTTCCCCATTTATTCACTGCATTTTTTGTGAATTTTGGTTTTTTTCTGTGATAGAGATACAGATATTAATAACAGAAAAAATAGTATGGTCCTATTAACTCCCCATTTTATAAAATTCAAAAAATGTGAACATTTAAAGGCAAGACATTATAAGAATGCAGGTGGATTAAGTCTAATTATCCATTTTTTGGTGCAGAAATTTTTGCAGCCAGTTTATTATACATGCTGCTACAACCACTCAATCATATGTTTTTAGGTAAATATTTCAGATGGGCTACAAACACTAGCAATAATTAAAGAAACATTTTTTATTAAGTATCATTTTCTACTACTTGCCTCACCAAATAAATGCACAATCCTGTATCTCTGTTTCCCATTTTCAACTTATTTGCAATACAATATCAAATGTTCAAATCAATAAAATGTCATGAATTATTTCAATGGAAAAGATCCTAAACATTTTTAAATGATGTACTTATTAATATCATTTTAAAATTATTATGGAATTGTGTTATAATTATCATAATATAATTATCATTATCATAATGATTTTTCTTATAATATCTTAGATTGTCTTTTTCTAGTTGAAAACTAGAGACCTATTGATTCATTCTCCTGACATTTACCATATTCAATAATAAATATTTCAATATTGTCTCGATTTTACTCAAACCAACAGTAAGTGTGCACCCTTTATTAATTTATCAATACTTTTTATAATATTTAAATATTCAAAATCTATCCTTGTATCCTTACATCCAAGCTGTTTGATCTGTTAATGTTCAGGTTTTATTCATGAATTCTCCAGAAGATCCAGCTGTTTCCTATTCTAGTATTGACACACTGGCTTAAAAACTGTTTGCTAAGGCTGAGAGTAGGCACCACCTATACAGGAAAAAAGAAATATTTGTGTTCATTTTTGTTTGTATGATAACCTCTGGAAATAAGAATGATTCAATGAAGCATATAAATATGAAGTGTCCTGTTGCTTTATTTTCCTTTTAAAATAAAGAAACTTCAGTATAATGAAATGGTTTGTAAATATACAAAGAGAAGATCCTTTAAAAAAATACAAGAAGAGATTTTCCTCTTCATACTAAATGAAAAAATCAATATTAAGCAGCAGACCTATAACTCATATTTTTAAACTTTTTAAACTAAAATGTATATATGGGGCGCCTGGGTGGCTCAGTGGGTTAAAGCCTCTGCCTTCAGCTCAGGTCATGATCTCAGGGTCCTGGGATCAAGCCCCACATCTAGCTGTCTGCTCAGCAGGGAGCCTGCTTCCTCCTCTCTCTGCCTGCCTCTCTGCCTACTTGTGATCTCTGTCTGTCAAATAAATAAATAAAATATTAAAATGTATGTATATTGCCCAGAAATTCTTATGCTTATGGAGTTTCTAATTATTTCAGTAATCTTTTCCAAATAACACAGTTAATTTTATAATAAGAATTTGTTCGATGTAGGTGATGATTATGCCTTTGGCAGTACCTGTGGTTTATTTGGTGAAGAGCCAAAGAATTAATCACACAAAGTGGTCCGTATCCACCAACACCCCAAATTCCATTAACTTTCCACTCTAGAGTGGTCATTTAGTAACGTGTACAAATCTCTCTTGAATACATTCATATGTTTATTCTGTGCTCTTTCTTAAGATTGTGTGCTTAATTATCACTTACATAAAATAGTACTCCCTTTATGTGTCCTTCAGAATTGTAGGGATTCTTTCCAGTTCTGGTGTCCCAGAATGGGGTCAGGGAGTCCAGTTGCAGTCTAAGAAGAGTTGCTGAATTTTTTTGAATGCTAATCAAAGCCGGTCTTAGCTTTTGACATTACCAAATGAAGATACCTTAAATTTTCATTCTTTCTTCCTTTGGAAGCACCTCCATGCTTCTGATAAATTTAATGTTATAAGAAGTGGATACTAGGGGCAGCTGGGTGGCTCAGTGGGTTAAGCTTCTGCCTTGGGCTCAGGTCATGATCTCAGGGTCTGGGACCTAGGCCTACACTGGGCTCTCTGCTTAGTGGGAACCCTGTCCCCTACCCCCCTCTCCCTGCCTCTCTTCCTACTTGTGATCTCTCTCTGTCAAATAAATACATTAAATCTTAAAAAAAAAAATTAAAAAAAAGAAGTGGATACTAGGGAAGTGATTGCTCAGTGTGTGTACTGAAATTCCTATGGTCTTGAATATGTTCATTCTATTCTGAGTGGGTTGTAGGAATCTTAATTCATTTAACCAATAATTGTGCCCTATTTCCTGATGTTAGGAGAATTTGCTTATTCTAGAGTATCTTATTTTGCTAGTTAAGTTGACATCTAGACAAAAAAGGAATGCAGTTATTTAAGGAGTCATAAATTAGTATGGTTAGACGTTAGAAAGCGAGGACCTATTTTGGGCACGGAAAGTTTGGCTGGAAACAAAACACAGAAAGAAGAAAAGAGTGTGATGAATTTGAAATGTCAGGTTTTTAATCTGATTAATAGAACTGCCAAATTAAGCAAAGTACTTTGAAAGCTCAGCTGAGTTCCACATTAGCAAATGTGGAGAAGGACGTCATCAAACCTTTTCTAAATGGAAAACTTTTGAGGGACAAATCATTCATTAAATATTTAATAATTGAGTACTGTTTGATATAGGGATTAAAATGGAGTTAAAGATAATACGAAGTTTTTGTTTGTTTATTTAATTACTGAATTATTAGAGTTGCCATGGATTAAAAGAGGGACTGGATATAGAAAGAGGAACATATTTGGTGGGTATCCAATGGGTTGGGTTTCACAGATGTGTGTGGGTGGAAATTTATCCTACACATTGGGAAATGTTGGTAATGAAGTTGAACCATTAGGTCTGGAGATTTAGATTTGTTTGAAACTTAAAGGCATAAAAAGCATAAAAGTATATGTGACCATCCTTATAAGGAATAAGCAAAATAATAATAGAAATCACAAATGTACGTTATGTAGAACTTTATGAAAAGCATGTTGTTGGAAAATGTCTTCATGTCTAAGAAATTACTTTTATAAAATGTTTGCCTTACTATATTACACAGGTTAAGACTATAACCTGTATAATTACTATTAAAGTAAATATAAAAATATATAATATCTATCTATTTATTTATTTATTTATAAATAATTATTTATAATTTATAATAATATAATATAATATAATATAAATTATAATTTATTTTAAATATTTATTTATTTATATTTATAAATAGATATTATATATTTATAAATATATATTTACATATAAATAAGTATATATTTGTATTTCTATAAATAAATATGTAAAGTAAATGCATAAAGTATAATTACTATTAAAGTAAAATAAATTACTGTTTATTATACTTTATTTAAAATAAATATGCAATTATTATCACCTAATAAGAATTAAAAATTAATAGATGTTACCATTTTTGCCCTTTTAGTTGGGAGATACATCAATGTTTGGAAATACCATGAAAAATTATACATTATTTAAAGTAGTAAATCACTTTCCCCATCCATTTTTGCAAAATAACAACAAAAAAATCCTGTTCTCATTAATTAAACCTCTTGATTTAAAATTCTCATTTCCTAGTTTTATGTGTTGGTGTCAGTGATTATTTTTCTTTCCTGAGTAAAATTCTATTTTAAATAATATACACAATGAATGATGGAGTGAGTTTCAAAAAAATTTATGAGCTCTACCTCCTTATCTATTTATCTATCTATCTAGCTTCTATCTATCTATCTATGTATCCATCTTTCTATCCATCTTTCTACCTACCTACATTTAAAATTCTTTCTCTGGATGATTTTGACATTATTTTTAAGTGACCTGTTCAAAGACCTAAGGAAAGAAGAGTCCTTCTTCTTGTCACAATAAAATGCTGATTTATTATTTTTTTAAACTATAAAGATACAATATTAGCTATGCAAACTCTAGCATAATCAGAGTAGCCTGAAATTCACTAGATGTAATCATCTGCTATATATCTCAATTAATCTTTCAGTCTGTGGCTAATCACTTACCCACCAGTCAGGATCACACAATTCACAGAGCCAAGATTATTAAAATCCATATTTCACATTAACAGCCATGTGGATGAGATTAGTTCCTAAGTAGTAATGCACCTGCCATAAATTCCTCCTCTCTGTTATCTTCTGAAATACTGCTCTGTCAGAAGATGAAAACTACATGATGTGCATTCAGAACCAGTTTGCAATCTTTTTTTTTTTTTTCCTCTATTGGTCAAGTAAAATTTGTCTTGATCCCTCACTGATTTGAAATGCCTCCTGTGTGAAATGTGATAAAGGCCAAAGTGATCAGGTTTTCTTACAAAACTTTAGCATTTTCAGTTTAACTTATTCTCCTAAATAACTCTAAGCTAAAATATTAAAGGATTACAACTTTAAAAAACAATTGCCCATTTGAGTACCTAAATTAATTTTTCTTTCAAGAATCTTAAAATTTAATGACTCCTTAATAACCAACGCATTTAGCGTGCATGAATTCCCAATGAAAATGAAATACGTAGAGTTAGGATAAAAATAAAAATAAAATGCCCAGGTCTTAGCTGTGGCTCTGCTATTAAGTGAATAATTTAGAGCTAACAGTTTTTCTGTTTTTCATAGGACTGGCATAAAATTTACATTTGGCTTTACTGTCTTATTCAATCTGAAAGCTAATCACTTGGAAGAAAATGAAGAATCAAGTTCTGTCTTTATTAACCTAAGTATGAAATATGACTATGTGAGAGATGCCAGACAATATTTATTCTCCTTGTTAAAACGTATTGTATTCCTGTGGCACCCGGGTTGCTCAGTGGGTTAAAGACTCTGCCTTCAGCTCAGGTCATGATCCCAGGGTCCTGGGATCCTGCCTGGCATTGGGCTCTCTGCTCAGCAGGGAGCCTGCTTCCTCCTCTTTCTCTGCCCGCTTCTCTGCTTACTTGTGATCTCCATCTGTCAAATAAATAAATACAATCTTAAAAAATAAATAAATAAAGTTCTATTTAAAAAAAAAAAACTTACTGTATTCCTGAAGATTTTTTTACCAATCTTATCTAAAATATTATGTATTATAGTATTTACTTGGTGAATATTAAAGAAAGTTTTAGAAATGCCCCCAATCTGAACAAAATGGGAGATTGATTACTTTTGTCATTATTAAAAAATACTGGCATATTATAGATACTTTAATAGATATAAAGTGCTTCCACATACTTTTTTTTTTAAAGATTTTATTTATTTATTTGTCAGAGAGAGAGAGAGCAAGCACAGGCAGACAGAGTGGCAGGCAGAGGCAGAGGGAGAAGCAGGCTCCCCACAGAACAAGGACCCCAACGTGGGACTCGATCCCAGGACGCTGGGATCATGACCTGAGCCGAAGGCAGCGGCTTAACCAACTGAGCCACCCAGGCGTCCCAGCTTCCACATACTTTTTAAGAGAATCTTTAAAAACGTATGCCCTATAGAGGTCCAAAGTTATCATTAATATACTTAGTTTGTCACCGTATCTTTCTGTACCCTTTAAAAAAAAAAAAAAAACTTTAAATATGGAAGTGAACAGCCTTTGGAAGCCAAACTTTAAAAGCTAGAGAAAAAAATATGACCTATACCACTATCCTTCATGAATAACTAGAGAGAGATGCTCCGTGGGTTGGTATAAAATTCACATTTTTCCTACTATGTAAAATGGAAGGAAAATATTACAGCTATGAAAAATGAATACTGCTGTACAACTTAAATTTTCAGGCCTTTTAAGAAAATAGATATTAATCCTTTTATTATGGTTTTTGCATGTGCATACATAGATAACTTAAATAATTTTACCTGTTTATAATTTAAATGTTTTAAATACATGCAGTTGACAATTGCATGATATCTACAAATATATTCACACATGTAGTAATGTCACAATCAATCAACATTAAACTGGAAGATTAAAGAGCAAAATAAATAAAAATACAAAAGGTGACAAATGCATTAATTTCCCTCTTTGTACAGATGCTTTCAAAATTCTAATTAAATATCAGAAAAAGAGCAAACCCCTGATGTGATAAGGCTTAAACATTGCTAAGTAATCAAATATAGTTAAATATTATATCATCCCTCTTCATTTATCTTCTAAACTTTTTTCTTTCTCACTATTTGGTGAACACATCTATACTTGAAAGTAAGGACAAAAATGCCACACCTTCCCTTCTATTAGTATCACCAACATTCTTGCAATCTATGGGGCTGAAAACCTGGGTCATTTTCACTAATCCTTCTCTTCCTTTGGGCAGAGTCACAAGTTCTGTCAAACCAGGCTTATTTCCTAAATTTGATATTTCTCCTTTTCCTTAATATCGTTCCAATCCATTTCACACGGTTAAACATTTACTTTCATTTAGATTATGGCAACAGCTTCCTCCTCATCTTTCTGTCATAATTCCTCCCCTGTTCAAGTCCACCTTCCTCATGACAATCAGTAAGGCTTTCCTTTAACTTTTTTTTATTAGTTTTTTATAAACATATAATGTATTTTTAGCCCCAGGGGTACAGGGGCTAAATCTCCAGGTTTACACACTTTACAGCACTCACCACAGCACCCCCCCACAATGTCCATACCCCACCACCCTCTCCCGACCCCCCTCCCCCCAGCAACCCTCAGTTTGTTCTGTGAGATTAAGAGTCTCTTATGATTTGTCTCCCTCCCAATCCTATCTTGTTTCATTTATCATTTTCCTACCCCCCAATCCCCCCAAGTTGCATCTCTACTTCCTCATATCAGGGAGATCATATGATAGTTGGGTTTCTCTCATTTACTTATTTCGCTAAGCATAATACCCTCTAGTTCCAGCCACATGGTCAAGATTTCACTTCTTTTGATGGCTGCATAGAATTCCATTGTGTGTGTGTGTGTGTGTGTGTGTGTGTATAGAAGAGGTGGTATATATATACCATCTCTTCTTTATCCATTCATCGGTTGATGGACATCTAGGTTCTTTCCATAGTTTGGCTATTGTGGACATTGCTGCTATAAACATTCGGGTGCACATACCCTTTGGATCACTACGTTTGTATCTTTAGGATAAATACCCAGTAGTACAATTGCTGGGTCATAGGGTAGCTCTATTTTCAACTTTTTGAGGAAACTCCATGCTGTTTTCCAGAGTGGTTGCACCAGCTTACATTCCCACCAACAGTGTAGGAGGGTTCCCCTTTCTCCGCACCCTTGCCAGCATCTGTCATTTCATGACTTGTTAATTTTAGCCATTCTGACTGGTGTGAGTTGGTATCTCATGGTGGTTTTCATTTGTATTTCCATGATGCCAAGTGATGTGGAGCACTTTTTCATGTGTCTGTTGGCCATCTGGATGTCTTCTTTGCAGAAATGTCTGTTCATGTCCTCTGCCCATTTCTTGATTGGATGATTTGTTCTTTGGATGTTGAGTTTGCTAAGTTCTTTAAGATTTTGGATACTAGCCCTTTATATGATATATCGTTTGCAAATACCTTCTCCCATTCTGTCAGTTGTCTTTTGGTTTTGTTAACTGTTTTCATTGCTGTGCAAAAGCTTTTGATCTAGATGAAGTCCCAATAGTTCATTTTTGCCATTGCTTCCCTTGCCTTTGGCGATGTTCCTAGGAAGAAGTTGCTGCAGCTGAGGTCGAAGAGGATGTTGCCTGTGTTCTCCTCAAGGATTTTGATGGATTCCTTTCTCACATTGAGGTCCTTCATCCACGTTGAGTCTATTTTCATCTGTGATGTAAGAAAATGGTCCAGTTCCATTTTCCTGCATGTGGCTGTCCAATTTTCCCAACCCCATTTATTGAAGAGGCTGTCTTTTTTCCATTGGACATTCTTTCCTGCTTTGTCGAAGATTAGTTGAACATATATTTGAGGTCTATTTCTGGGCTCTCTATTCTGTTCCATTGATCTATGTGTCTGTTGTTGTGCCAGTACCATGCTGTCTTGATGATGACAGCTTTATAATAGTGCTTGAAGTCTGGAATTGTGATGCCACCAACTTTGGCTTTCTTTTTCAATATTCCTCTGGCTATTTGAGGTCTTTTCTGGTTCCATATAAATTTTAGGATTATTTGTTCCATTTTTTTGAAAAAAATGGATGGTATTTTGATAGGAATTGCATTAAATGTGTAGATTGCTTTAGGTAGCATAGATATTTTCACAATATTTGTTCTTCCAATCCAGGAGCATGAAACATTTTCCATTTTTTTGTGTGTCTTCCTCAATTTCTTTCATGAGTACTTTATAGTTTTCTGAGTATAGATTCCTTGCCTCTTTGGTTAAGTTTATTGCTAGGTATCTTATGGTTTTGGGTGCAATTGTAAATGGGATGGACTCCTTAATTTCTCTTTCTTCTGTCTTGTTGTTGGTGTAAAGAAATGCAACATATTTCTGTGCATTGATTTTATATCCTGACACTTTACTGAATTCCTCTACAAGTTCTAGCAGATTTGGAGAGGAGTCTTTTGGCTTTTCCACATATAGTATCATATCATCTGCAAAGAGTGATAGTTTGACTTCTTCTTTGCCAATTTGGATGCCTTTAATTTCTTTTTGTTGTCTGATTGCTGAGGCTAGGACTTCTAGTACTATGTTGAATAGCAGTGGTTATAATGGACATCCCTGCCATGTTCCTGACCTTAGCAGAAAAGTTCTCAGTTTTTCTCCATTGAGAATGATATTTGTCATTGGGTTTTTCATAGATGGCTTTGATGATATTGAGGTATGTGCCCTCTATCCCTACACTTTGAAGAGTTTTGATCAGGAAGCGATGCTGTTCTTTGTCAAATGCTTTTTCAGCATCTATTGAGAGTATCATAGGTTCTTGTTCTTTCTTTTATTAATGTATTGTATCACATTGATTGATTTGCAGATGTTGAACCAACCTTGCAGCTCTGGTATAAATCCTACTTGGTTGTGGTGAATAATCCTTTTCATGTACTGTTGGATCCTATTAGCTAGTATTTTGGTGAGAATTTTTGCATGTGTGTTCATCAAGGATATTGGTCTGTAATTCTCTCTTTTGATGGGATCCTTGTCTGGTTTTGGGATCAAGGTGATGCTGGCCTCATAAAATGAGTTTGGAAGTTTTCCTTCCATTTCTATTTTTTGGAACAGTTTCAGGAGAAAAGGAATTAATTCTTCTTTAAATGTTTGGTAGAATTCCCCTGGGAAGCCGTCTGGCCCTGGGCTCTTATTTGTTTGGAGATTGTTGATGACTGTTTCAATCTCTTTACTGGTTATGTGTCTTTTCAGGTTTTCTATTTCTTCCTGGTTCAGTTGTGGTAGTTTATATGTCTCTAGGAATGCATCCATTTCTTCCAGATTGTCAAATTTGTTGGTGTTGAGTTGCTCATAGTATGTTCTTATAATTGTTTGTAATTCTTTGGTGTTGGTTGTAATCTCTCCTCTTTCATTTATTACTTTATTTGGGTCCTTTCTCTTTCCTTTTTGATAAGTCTGGCCAGGGCTTTATCAATCTTACTAATTCTTTCAAAGAACCAGCTCCTAGTTTTGTTGATTTGTTCTATTGTTCTTTTGGTTTCTATTTCATTGATTTCTGCTCTGATCTTTATGATTTCTCTTCTCCTGTTGGGTTTAGGCTTTCTTTGTTGTTTTCTCCAACTCCTGTAGGTGTAAGGTTAGGTTCTGTATTTGAGACCTTTCTTGTTCCTTGAGAAAGTCTTGTATTGCTATGTATTTTCCTTTCAGGACTGCCTTTGCTGTGACCCACAGATTTTTGAACCATTGCGTTTTCATTATCATTTGTTTCCATTATTATTTTTCAATTCTTCTTTAATTTCCTGGTTGACCCATTCATTCCTTAGAAAGATGCTGTTTAGTTTCCATGTATTTGAGTTCTTTCCAAATTTCCTCTGGTGATTGAGTTCTAGCTTCAGAGCATTGTGGTCTGAAAATATGCAGGGAATGATTTCAATCTTTTGATACCAGTTGAGACCTGATTTATGACCCAGGATGTGATCTATTCTGGAGAATGTTCCAGGTGCCCTAGAGAAGAAAGTGTATTCTGTTGTTTTGGGATGGATTGTACTGAATATATCTGTGATGTCCACCTGGTCCAGTGTTTCATTTAAGGCCTTTATTTCCTTGTTGATCTTTTGCTTGGATGATCTGTCCATTTCAGTGAGGGGAGTGTTAAAGTCCCCTACTATTATTGTATTATTGTCAATGTGTTTCTTTGACTTTGTTATTAATTGGTTTATATAGTTGGCTGCTTCCATGTTAAGGGCATAGATATTCAAAATTGTTAGAGCTTCTTGTTGGACAGACCCTTTGAGTATGATATAGTGTCCTTCCTCATCTGTCATTATAGTCTTTGGCTTGAAATCTAATTGATCTGATATAAGGATTGCCACCCCAGCTTTCTTCTGATGTCCATTAGCATGCTAAATTGTTTTCCAGCCCCTCACTTTAAATCTGGAGGTGTCTTTGGTTCTAAAATGAGTTTCTTGTAGGCAGCATATTGATGGTTTTTTGTTATTTTTGTTGTTGTTGTGTCTATTTTTGTTTTTGTTTGTTTGTTTTGTTTGTTTGTTTGCTTTGTTTTTAATCCATTCTGATACCCTGTGTCTTCTGATTGGGGCATTTAGCGCATTTACATTTAGGGTAACTATTGAGAGATATGAATTTAGTGCCATTGTATTGCCTGTAAGGTGACTATTACTGTATATTGTCTCTATTCTGATCTACTACTTTTTGGCTCTCTCTTTGCTTAGAGGACCCCTTTCAATATTTCCTATAGAGCTGTTTTGGTGTTTTCAAATTCTTTCAGTTTTTGTTTTTCCTGGAAGCTTTTTATCTCTCCTTCTACTTTCAATGATAGCCTAGCTGGATATAGTATTCTTGGCTACATGTCTTTCTCATTTAGTGCTCTGAATATATCATGCCAATTCTTTCTGGCCTGTCAGGTCTCTGTGGATAAGTCTGCCGCCAATCATACCATTGTATGTTACGGACTTCTTATCCCAGGCTGCTTTCAGGATTTTCTCTTTGTTGCTAAGAGTTGTAAATTTTACTATTAGGTGATGGGGTGATGACCTATTCTTATTGATTTTGAGGGGGGTTCTCTGCACCTACTGGATTTTGATGCTTGTTCCCTTTGCCATATTAGGAAAATTCTCTACAATAATTTTCTCCAATATACCTTTTGCTCCCCCCTCTCTTTTTTTTTTTTTTAAGATTTTATTTATTTATTTGTCAGAGAGAGCGAGGGAGAGAGAGTGAGCACAGGCAGACAGAATGGCAGGCAGAGGCAGAGGGAGAAGCAGGTTCCCTGATGAGCAAGGAGCCCGATGCAGGACTCGATCCCAGGACGCTGGGATCATGACCTGAGCCAAAGGCAGCTGCTTAACCAACTGAGCCACCCAGTCGTCCCTGCTCCCCTCTCTCTTTCATCTTCTTCTGGAATCCCAATTATTCTAATCTGTTTCATCTTATGGTGTCACTTGTCTCTCGAATTTTCCCCTCGTGGTCCTGTATTTGTTTGTCTCTCTTTTGCTCAGCTTCTTTTTCTCTGTCATTTGTTCTTCTATATCACTAATTCTTTCTTCTGCCTCATTGATCCTAGCAGTAAGAGCCTCCATTTTTTGTTGCACCTCATTAATAGCTTTTTTTATTTCAACTTGGTTAGATTTTAGGTTTTTTTTTTTTTATTTTCTCCAGAAAAGGGTTTTATTTCTCTGGACAGGGTTTCTTTAATATCTTCCATACCTTTTTTGAGCCTGGCTAGAACCTTGAGAATCATCATTCTAAACTCTAGATCTGACATATTACCAACATCCATATTGATTAGGTCCCTAGCCTTTGGTACTTCCTCTTGTTCTTTTTTTTTTATTTGTGGTGACTTTTTCTGCCTTGTCATTTTGTCCAGATAAGGATATATGAAGGAGCAAATAAAATACTAAAAGGGTGGCAACGACCCCAGGAAAATGTGTATTAACCAAATCAGAAGAGTCCCCAAATCTGGGGGGGGGGGGGAGAAAGGCGATAAAAAGAAGTTTAGAAAAATAAATAAATAAAAAAGAAAACAAATAAAGAAAAAATATAAAAAAGTATATATATATATATATATATATATATATATATATATATATATTAAACAGGTGACTAGAACAGGTTCACCCACTTAACTTTGTGGTATTTTGGTCTCTTAGAAGAAACTACGAACCAAAATTTTAAAGAATGAAAAACATATATAAGGGTAAACATAATGAAGAGATGGAATATGCCAATAAATATGAATTTTTTTTTAATTTCTAAAAAAGGAGTTGATAAAGTAAGTTGGTTGGGAGAATAAAGAAAAAGAAAGTGGAAGGAATTTGTTCGAGCTGGAGACTAGAACAAGCCCGGAGTTAGATTTAGGGTATATTTTGCCCTATTAGAAGAAGTTGAACCCCAAGTTTTTTAGAAGAAAAAAACCTATGGGTATACAAAAAATAAAGTTAGATACAATGAAGGATAAAATATGACTATAATAATGATGGTTCAAATAGATTATTATTATTTTTTTTAATGAAAGGTATTGTTAAGATAAACTGGTTAAAAAACATTAAAAGAGGAAAGGGTAAAAGTTAAAAAAATTAGCAGAAGAAAAAATTAAATTAAAAAAATTAATTACCTGCAAGACTAAAGAATCGTGGGGAGAAAGCCATGAATTCCATGCTTTGCTTTCTCCTCCTCTGGAATTCCGCTGTTCTCCTTGGTAAGTGAACTTGGTCTTGGCTGGATTTCTTGTTGATTTTCTGGGGGAGGGACCTGTTGTAGTGATTCTCAAGTGTCTTTGCCCGAGGTGGACTTGCACCGCCCTTACCAGGTGCCAGGCTAAGTAATCCACTTGGGTTCACTTTCAGGAGCTTTCGTTCCCTGAACGCTTTCTGTAGAGTTCCAGAGGACAAGAATGAAAATGGCGGCCTCCCAATCTCCAGCCCAGAGGAGCCGAGAGCTCGGGGGTCCCACTCCTCAGTGCACCCTCAGAGAAAAGCGCCCAATCACTCCTGTCTCCCTGGCTTCTGGCCGTGCTTGAAGAAAAGTGCTCAATGTCTCCCATCTCCTTGGCCTCCGGCCGCATTCCAAGCTCACACAGCCTGTGACCAAGCATCTCTGTCTCTGGCACACAGCTGCACCTGGAGTCTCCAAACCCTGCAGATCCCTGAGCTCCCCCAGGGGGTGTCTCCCCAGATCTTGTGGGGACATCACTCACAGAGCAGTGGACTGTGCCACAGATTATGGTTCAAGGTAACCCCAAGTTGAGAGCTCACTCCTTGGCTCTGTCTCCAGCTGGCTTCCCCCCTCTAATACCTGTGAGCTCTGCAACATTCAGACACCCCCAATCTTTCTGTAACCCTGTGGGACCTGGGGCCATGCTGACCCTTTGTGGGCGTCACCCCGGTTTAGCCTCTGGAGCAATGTCCCTCAGTGGAGCAGACTTGTAAAAGTCCTGATTTTGTGCTCTGTTGCTCTGTCGCTTGGCAGGAGCCGGCCCCTCCCCCTGTGATCTATCTTCCCATCGCTTTGGATTCACTTCTCCATCGGTCCTACCTTTCAGAAAGTGGTCGATTTTCTATTTCTAGAATTGTTGCTCTTCTTCTCTTCCATCTCCTGTTGGATTTGTAGGTGTTTGCAATGGTTTGATAAGCTATCTAGCTGATCTCCTGCTACCTGATGTCGTCTCAGCCTGCTACTTCTCCACCATCTTGACTCCTCCCAGTAAGGTTTTTCAAACACAAAACTATTCTTGCCATCTCCCCCCATTTAAAACTTTGCAGTGATTTCTTAATGTTTGCAAAAATGATATGCATATTACTTACTTAGCTAATTATTAGCCACATCATCCTCTTCTTTCAAACATAAACTTGTTTTAATTGTAACATTCTGTTTGCAAGGGATTCTTTTACAAATTTTTAGTTTTTTCCCCTTACCTGGGACACCCAATTTTCCTAACTTCTCATACCTAAATGGCTGTTCATCAGAATCCCTTTAGATGATTTTTAAGCATACAAAATGTCAAGCTATTGTCTGGAATCTGGTTTTAACAACTGTCTGAGGAAATCCTGTTGTAGTTGCTGTGGCATTCAGGGCTATTTTGCCTTTTAAAAACTGTATCTGTTCTTCCTGAATTAGAACAAGTTCCTTCAGGAAGCCTTTACTAATCCCATAAACTTTCAGTGTGGATCAATAGATTGCTTACATCATTAAATATTGGCAGATCTTGTCACTGAAACCCAAGTCAGTCTGACTTCATAAATCATAGCTTTTTTTGTGATTATAAGTTATCTAAAAGTGCCCAGAAATTGGGCTTCAACCAAGAATTAATGTTTGGGCCAAGTGGTAATAAAAGAATGACAACTCCCTAGATGTTCTGGAATTTCCATCTTCTCTCTGAACTCCCAAACTTTTCAACTTACTCTAGGAATATTTGTCTTTTAGAAATTTCTTATTGATCCTTATTAATCCTCTTTTTATTATTCTTTTTTTTAAACTTCTTCTTATTTTAAAAATCAACTTTAGAGGAGAATTACTGGTTTGTAAATTTACTCTTGCCAATGGTTTTCTGAAACCCCATATCTTTAAATTTTGGATAAACTAGAAATTCAGTTTAAACATTGATGTTTTTCAAACCTTTACAGGAAAAAAATGTAGGAATGATTTGTAATGTCATAGAGAAGATGTCAATTAAGATTTTTGATTAAAAAAATGGACTCACTTACATATAGAGGTATTTAAATCAAAAGTAATAAGATTCAGTGAAATCAGCTCAACACATCTGAGTTTGATTCCCATCCATCCAGATAATTTATTACTACAATATACTTGAGAAATTACTTGATTTCTCTTAGCCAAATATTTTCATCTGTGAATGTAAATTAGATCTACTTTGAATTGTGGAGTTTGACAATATATAGAAAGTACCTTGTACAATAGCAGGCTCTTCAAATAATAGTTATTACTATCTAGATGAAAAAGGAAATAAAAAGTTGTGCTCTTCATAGCTGCAATGATTTAAATGCAATAACTTTTCATGAGTCTCTGGCAAAGCAAATCTAAACCCTTCCCATAATATAACAGTAGTCACTGCATAATGGAAAGAGTACAGGGACAAAAGTCAGTGGGCCTGGGTTTGATTCTAGGTCTACCATTTTACAACTATTATTACCCAGAGAAATTACTTTAAGCTTTCTAAGCTTCAATTATTTTTTTTCCACTTGTAAATTAATGATAGCACATCCTCACAGAGTTATTGAAAGGGTTGAATTAGATAATGCATGTGAGAAGGGCCTAGCACAACCTAAATCTGCAAACAAAGAATATATACCTCATGACTGATTTTATTTTTTTTTGCTAGTTCTGATTTTATTGCATTCAATATCTAATTTGTTCTCAAGAAGCTATAACTTACTGCTTCCCTTGTTTTAGTAGAACAATAAAGTTTACAAATGCTTTCATAGCACTTCCAAGTGCCCAGCACTGCTTGAGTATTTTACAAATGTAAAATCATTTAAAACCTAAAAAAAAAACTATAAAAAAAAGTAAAATTTCATCATAATTTTATTGATGAAGAAATTGAAGTGTAGAAGGGTTACATAACTTGCCCATGACCAATCAGCTGGCAAATGGCAGAACTGAAGCTCAATCCCATGAGGTTCCAGTTAGTTTGCTTCAACAGTAAATGGCTCTTGCCTTGCTATATTGTAGCAAGCTGCCAGCCTGGACTTCTAGCAAAGAAGTCTCTTCACCTCAAGGGTTTAAACCAATAATAAATTTTGGATGATTATCTTTCTGACCTGTTAATTAACCAAAGAAGACCATGCATTGGGCTGCTTTGTTTAAAGAAAAAAAAAAAAAAAATGACCCCTTCAAGTTCCTTTTATCAAACTATGACGAAAATCTTGTTTTTTAACAAAATGTCTTTCTTTGAATGAATATGAAATCCAGATCATATATATTTTTTTAAAAATCACTCAACAACTGTATGATAGCCAATAAGTTTGGGGTTCTTTAAAGGAAATAATATCACTAAAGATTGGGTAAATGATGACAAGATTTTGCCCTAAGTTTTTCAGTGGACCTTTATAATAAAAGTTTACCTAAACCTTTATGCAAAAACTTAAAAACATGTTTTTATCATGTGTTCAATTTTAAATATTTAAACTAAAAAATATGTAAATACTATATGTGTATCATAAAAGAAATTATACTTATAAAATAGACACACAAATATAGATACACATGTTTATAGTTGTATAATAACCTCACCAGAAAAATAGTTATGTTTCTGAAAAGTAGTTTGTAAATCAAACGTTTTCAAATTGGGCAATATTTCAATTAAACCAGGCAATTACAAATTAACAGGTTTTTAATAAGTAAATAATGCTTTTATGTTAGAGGTAAATTCTAACAGAAATTTGAAAGGGATTTATTAAGGTGTATAACATATGATACTGAGTTTTGAATAATTGGATTTTTACTAAGGAAAAGACATTGAAGTGAACCCATGCCTTTTGGGGGTTTTGCTAAAGAAAAGGGATTACAAAAGTGTCCTTCCCTAGGCTTAGAGTTATTAGGTAAAGATATAAAAAAAATTGATTTTTAAAGATTTTATTTATTTATTTGAGGGACAGAGATCACAAGTAGGCAGAGAGACAGGTGGGGGAGGGGAGAGGGGAAGCAGGCTCCCTGCTGAGCAGGGAGCCCAATGCCAGTCAGGATCCCAGGACCCTGGGATCATGACTTGAGCTGAAGGCAGAGGCTTCAACCCACTGAGCACCCAGGTGCCCCTAAAAAATTTGATTTCTGAGAAGTTTCCTTGATGTTTACTTTACATTTAATCAATCGGGATTTCTATATTTGCCATATCTTTACTATTTTCCTTCCTCTTAAAGATATTTTTCTCTCAAATTCTTTTATTTATTTTATTTTATTTTTTAAAAGATTTTATTTGTTTATTTGACACGGAATGAGAAAGCACAGCAGGGGGAGCAGCAGGCAGAGGGAGAGGGAGAAGCAGGCTTCCCCCGCAAAGCAGAAAGCCCAACCTGGTGCTCAATCCTAGGACCCTGGGATTATGACCTGAGCCTAAGGCAGCTGCTTAAAAACTGAAGCACCCAGTCAGGCACCCCTCAAATTCCATGTTTTTTGCTCTACTGGTCTTCTTTTGTTCTAAAAACAAAGAATGTGCATTTTAGGCAAAGTTTGCTGATTCCATCCCTGAGTCCCCTGGTAAATGCAATGAACACTTCCCCAGCTGGCACTTTTCCATATAGAGTCAGAGCACTTTCTGTAGCTGTGATCTAGGGGCACCACTGTTGCTGTGTTTGTCATCATCACTGTCCAACATCCATATTCTGTGGCAAGAATTCCACATGTTATCATACAGAGAGCCTTGCCTTATTCATTCACTGGGGTCCCTACTGTAGCACTCAAGGATGCAAGAAAACCCAAACTTCCTACAAACTTTTGCTATTCACTCTCCTAAAACTAACTCAATCACACAGCTTTAGCAGAGAGGGAGAGAAAGAGGGAGAGGAAAGAGAGACAAGTGGTTATTGTTTGTGAATCTGTGTTGGAGAGGAAGGATGGTGAGACTGAATAGCACATGTAAGGGTATAGGTATATCCCTATCCCAGAGTCCCTGTTTTAATGTGTGTGTGTGTGTGTGTGTGTGTGTGTGTGTGTGTGAGGTGGATAACAATTGCCTACACACCAACTGTGACACTTTTTCTTAAAGCAGCAATCTCACACTTTGGGGCATAAAATGATATTAAAAGGAGTCTACTATTAGGGAATTAAGAATATATTCCAAAATCAACAAAGTATTCTGGATTATACAGGAGGAATAGATGTGTTCAATAAAGGATAAGAGAGAATAGGGAGGAATTACTAATTTTGAACAACAAAAAATCCTTTAAAAGTATATTTTGTTTATAAATTGGTTTATTAAAATTTTTGGAACAGAACTAAAAAATAAGTTGGAATTTAGAGTTATTATATTCAAAGAGTTAAATTTGAATCTAAGATAAAGGTATTTTTTCTGTTTTGTTTTAGTATTTGTAATGTACCACATACTGCATTTGATATGCTTCTATAAAGGAATCCTTTACCCGTTAAATCTGGCAATCCTAGCTGCCTATATCTTATATAATAACTTCTCAAGTTCACAACGAAGTCTTAGTAAACTATTTTCAAGTTGTTCTTCCATCCTATAAAGAAAATTTGATTTTCATTAAATCAATTTGAATAGACTTTATTTTTTAAAAAATGTAATGATGACCAAATCAACACTATGAAGATCTCTGATACTAACAAATTCCTTGTTTGAGCTTTTATAATTCCTATAGTATATTCTTTTTTGTTTAAGATTATATTTATTTATTTGAGACAGAGAGAGAGAGAGAACAGGAGCAGGGACAGAGGGAGAGGAAGAGTGAGAAACAGACTCACCACTAACAGGGAGCCAGATACAATAAGGGGACTCTGGGAACATGACCAGAGCTGAAGGCAGATGCCTAACCAATTGAGTCACACAGGCACCCCTCTTACAGCATTTTTTTTTTTTAAGTAACACATTCAAGAGGTAGAGATTATTTGGGTGGTTTTATAAATGTTATTTCATGGTTCAATCACAGCATTATCTCCTAATACAATTACATTTTCTTAGAATTCAGCAGAAGTATGCTAAAACAGTTTTACATTCATACAAGATATTTTAGGGTGAATATTCCATATTTATTTTCTTATTCATTTTTTCAACAGAAAATTTGAACTTATACTTCATGTAAAGGCTGTGTTGGTGTCAACTGCAGAGCAAATTGTTGAAGTGGATACTGTTTTCTGTATCATAAATGTGTATGTACGTGCACAGACAGAAATGTAGAACCCAATGTACTGTTAACTATTAAGATTTCCTTTTTTTCATTCAAAGGTATAACCTACACATTTCCAGAACTAGGGAAACGATTCAAATACTTGTAGTTTGAGTTTGAATGCAGCCAAACCCAGTGAATTTTATTGTAGAAAGTAAACAATCCATTTTCTCCCTTCATTTAGCGAATGCATTACTGAAAAAGAAAAGGATTCTTGCTGTCTATGTACATTGTAAAGGAACAAAACCTGGAGAATTGAATTACCTGCATAGCTGAGCAAAAAATAGCTATTCTGTGCTTGATATGAGTCAAGTATTTTTAGTAAAATACTTAAATTTTGTAAACAAAATAAGGACATGTAAGACATTGAAATTACCCCTTGACAAAAAAAAAAATTAACTTGTATTCCATCTGATTCAGAGCTCTTTGGGAACATATTTCCTTTTCCTCTTAGTATTTAAGAATTAAGCATTATATCATCTATGTAAAATTTGTACTTCTGAACTTTGAATATAATCATTTTACTAATACTATTAGATAAGTAGAATATATTTAAATAAAGCTACAGAAAATATTACATAAAAAATAGAGTCCTTGGTAGCAGTACTTTACTGTAGTATTTTACTGAAGAGAAATATTACTTCTCATTGTAGATTCTTTTTGTGTTCCACAAATCACCTGTGCATACTCACTCTAGAAGAAGACATATTGGTATTCCAACAAACATAGCTTGGATTTAAGTTTTAATTTTTATTGGTAGCTAATAACAGAAAATTGTGTTATAATATACAACATTTAGAATCTTAGGAGGACCATCATCATCATTATGAGCTCCACACTACAAAAAGAATCTACCTAGTGAAGCTTAGTATGTGATGGTTTACTTTTTTTTTTTTTTTCCTAGATAGAGAAGAAGAAAAAGAAATTAATAGTAACTGGCACCCTGACAAGTGCTCTGTGCCTCATGCTGAATGCTTTATATACATTATCTGGCTTACTCAAATAAGAATATTACTATTTTAAAAATAGGCATCATTATCCCTTTTTACAGTCAAAGAAATGGGGGCTCAGGGTATTGGAATAAATAGCCCAAAGTCACACAAAAAGAATAATGACATTAAAGCCAAGATACAAGTGCCATTTAATTCTAAATCTCATGTTATATTCACTATATTCTACCCAACTGAGCAGAGGTAATCATTTGATGAAAATATAATTACACATACTACTAATGTATTAAACCATTTAGTTTGGTTGAGCTATAGCTCATGTAAGGAGCTGCTTTCAAGCTGATTTACTCCTAGAGATTGTTTTTCTTAATGAGAGGCACTATTGAGAATGGTGAAGAGCAAGGGCTTTGGAATCTGAAAGCTTGCATTTGCACCTAGGCTCTATGATTAATTAATCTTCTTCTGTCTTGGTATCTTCCCTGGCAAAGCAAAGATAATAATAATAATACCTAACTTAGTTTATAATTAGAAATCAATGAGATAATATGAAGCTCTTAGTATGATTCTTGGCATATAGAAATAATTCAATTTTATTGTAATAATTGAAATAATTAATTAATTGGTTTCCATAGGAAATTTTATATGGTAACAACAGAGAGAAGAAAAGAGCTTGGAGGAAAAAGGAGCCTGAATAAAAAATAGAGTGGACTGGTGCTTGGGATTTATGATTAGATAGCGAAGACCAGTAGTTGGTAAAAGCTGCGGTTTTTGTTTTCTGTTTGTTTTTTAGAATCTTTACGTAAAGTCAGCAGAAGAATCCTTCCTTTCCAGCTGACATAGGCAAGCGTAAGGCAATTCCCATACTATAAAGATTGGCAGCTTGAGGGCACCAAGAGGTAGAATGGCCAGTGGCTTTTTTTAGTGGTGATAGTCATGGGGCTCCTTCAACATTTGATGAGACCGTGAATATTGTCCAGGGGAGCCAGGTCAAAAACAGAACAGGGTGGACCCCAAAATCTGATTTATATCTTGTAGCTCAAGAGTCTTATATTCCCCAAAATGCCTGGGGTGACCTTGAAAGGAAGAGTACATGAGCAGAAAACAAGAGCAGAAATTTTGTATTACTAATTGTACATGGTATGAAATTGTATCATCAGACTATAAAAACCTAAACCTATTTGATAGATTTTTTTTTAATTTTTTAATTTTTTTCAGCATAACAGTATTCATTATTTTTGCACCACACCCAGTGCTCCATGCAATCCGTGCCCTCTACAATACCCACCACCTGGTGCCCCCAACCTCCCACCCCCCATCCCCCCGATAGATTTTTTTTTTAAAGATTTTATTTATTTATTTGACAGACAGAGATCACAAGTAGGCAGAGAGGCAGACAGAGAGAGAGGGATAAACAGGCTCCCGGCTGAGCGAGAGCCCGATGCGGGGCTCGATCCCACGACCCTGGCAACATGACCTGAGCCGAAAGCAGAGGCTTTAACCCACTGAGCCACCCAGGCACCCTGATAGATTTTAATATTTATTCCTTCTCAGTATTCAAAGTGAGCCCATCTTCCTTTCTCTATCTCCAGCCAGATCTTTGCCTGAATGCAAGCATTTATCATCTGCCTTCCAAACTGGCCCCATGCAAGTCCCATCTGCCACTTAACTTCCACACATCCAGTTGAACCCATCAGTCTCAACCTTTTTCCTGTTCCTCTTTTCATATTCTCTATCTTAAACTATATACAGCCCTTACTGATTGTCATAAACCTTCCACTCACAGTGTTTGCAGAATTAATATTGCAACCAATTCTTTCTTCTATCTGGGAAAAACTAGACCTTAGTATTTTTAGAGGCTTTGTTTTAAATAGTTTTTGTCTCATAACTCTAGGAGAGGAATATATCCCAAGAATATGTTAGTAGAATAACTGAAATTATGTTTTGGATAGTCATCCATTCAATATTTTTTTTTAAATGGAAATATTTCATGCCCAGGCATTGTTCTAAACACAAGTATATGTTAGAGAAAATAGAAAATAATATTTAAGAGGTTTGAGATGTTTCACGCTCGAAGCATACCAGGGAATCAACTAAGTGAATTAGCTATGCTTTCATTTTCATACTTTTTAAAAAATGTATTTGTTTAGTAACATTGGTAAAATTAAAATTGAGTATTTCTTCTTCCAATTATTTTTTTGCTTTGCTTATTACCCTGTTGACATAGAACCCACAAATTGTACATCTATATCTGTTGTTAGATGCCTTGCTACTTATTTTTCTCTCTTTGTGTAATAACACTTGAAAGCCTGTACTACTTGTAGCTTTATTTTTAAACTTGCTAAGTCTATTGAATTTTCTAGATGGAGAGTAAATCCCAGGTTGTCATTATACTGAATATAGAAGATTAAGGGAAGAACTGGTATATAATATAGATGAATAATAATTACATACGTTGTTTATTTCTATTTAAAATGTAATAAATTTGCAGAAGAACTGTACCTATCTATGCATAAGAAAATGTAAGGATGTTACTGCTAAGGATTATAGGTGTGCACCACTAATACAGTGCTCTTAGAAATGTAAAAGAATATATATATAGAAAAAATTAGAGTGAAGGTTTTCCATTGCATCTTCTAGATGAGGAAGAAAGGTATGGTTTTTTTTAATGTTTATTATTTTGCTTTTTTTAATGTTTTAATTAAACAGGTGTTCTAAATCAAACTTTTTCAAATCAATGCTTTTAAAGCAGCATTTGTTCAATTAAATGCAGATAAATCATAGGTAACATATGGATGTATCCACAACCTAGTTTCAAAAATAAATGATTACAAGATCATAGAAAAATGTGTCATACCAAAATCCAGGTGTTCTTCAAATATATATATATATATATATATATATATATATATATATATATATATATATGTGTATGTGTGTGTGTATACACACACACATACATACATACAGGGGAAAAAAAAGTGTCATAGTTTATATGAGGTGTAAATAGTTTAAACATTATTCTGAAAGGAATACTTCTGGAAAATAGCCAAAATGATCCTGAAATTTGAATACTTTATTATTCAAAGAAGGAAAAGTGGTTTGAGTTGCAAGGATTCAGTTCACCCATGACAAGTCAATACTCAGAGACAGCCTTGCACTTTTACCACCTTGTTTTGCTGTCTTTCATTTCTAATCTCCACTGCTGTGTTTTCTTCCTGTATTTTATTAATTTTCTCATTCTAAAATGCCAAACTTTGCTGAAGAATATCACTTAACTCTTTTAATGGACTTCAATTTTGTTATGCCAATAAATCCTCTTCTGGAGTTGTTGTGCATCCTCAAGTGTCATTTCATTTACTTCCTGTTAATGACTTCATTCTTCATAATTGTTCTTCTAAGCTTTCTCATTGCCTTCTCTATTATAGTCATTAATTCATTTATTCAATCAATAAATATTTATCGATCACTTACTATGTGTCTGGTACCATTCTAAGTGCAGTGGGGAAAAACACTAAAGCCAAAAACAAAACTGCAATTTCTAAAAAACTAATTTGTTCAAAATATAGAGCTTTAGTTTCAAAATCTTTCTAGCACTATTATAATGACAGAACAGAAACTGTTCTTAGAGGTTCTGATATGGGGGAATGTCTAGGATATTTAGGAGATTTCCTTAGTAATTCTGACATATAGACACTTTGGGAACCAAATGCTGATAAATAGAACATGTTTGAAACTAGGAAGAGAAATTTGTGAATCATTGGATTGGATATGTTTCTTATATTTGTATGAATATGTGTAAAGCTAAGAGAAAGAGAAAGTACAAAGGGAAAAAAAGACTAAGACAGAAGCTTGGAGCATGTCTCTGGATGGGTCAGAGGCTTAGAACAAAATATGAGAATGCACTATGTAGCATCCAAATGCTATCGACAGTACAATGACTAAAAATAATTTTGTCATTCACTGAGATCTTATTATGTACTAAACACTAAGCTATGTCACAAACGTTAACATGTTTAATTCTACAATAGTGGTAGAGGAAATTAAGGTTCATATGCTTTAAGTACCTTATTCAATCTCTTAGAGTACTAAAGCCAGGGGTAAAGCCCCTATCTGCTACACTATTGATACATTGGTTATCTGAACATCTTTCTCCTCAAAGATTTTCAGCCATAATAGAAATGCATAGTTTTTGCTAGAGAGGAAAAAGAAACAATTGATAAAGTGAAGTTCCAAGGAAGAGGGTAGGGAAGGAGATTAATATCATGATAGAGAGTCTTATTAAGGGGTCAATTTTTCCTAAGAAGTTTGTGTGAGGATATATTGAAAATATGTTTAAAAATGTATTTGTAGAGCTAAAATGTACAAAATGGAAAATACAGTTCTTATAATGTATCAAAAGTGGAAAAGAGAGAAAGTATGAGGATAATGCAAAGTTTTAAGGCAAGGGGTTTTAGAGATTTAAGAAAATTCAAATCAGCCCTAGTCTTTTCAAAGTCTAAGAAGAAGTGAAAGTGGTGGGACAGATAACAGACAAGTTTTGGCCACATAATTCCAGGTGCTTCTATCTTTAATTGCATCTGCAACACACAGATCGCCACTCCAATCCCTAGTACATATACTAGGTACATACACTAAGTAGCAGGATTCCTGATCACCTATTATCCTTACATTCTGATCCCCACATGAATTTGTGCATCTTTTTAACCAATTCCATTCCCTACACTCCTGGAACCCTTTTACCTCTGAAACTCAAAGTCAACAGCAAAATCTCTAAATTCTGAACCTCTTCTATCATTATTCCCACAAACTTCATGATCTGATGGTCTCCTAAGGACCCAGTTTTCCCTACAGCCCTCGATATTTTGGTTTTACTACTACTATCATCATTGTAGTTATTAAACATTCTTATCTTACTTGTTAAGTAAGGCAGTGCCCAAGAATCTATCATGGAAATGGGAGAAGTTTCTTCTTTATTTCTCTTTGTTGCTTTCACTTTATTCTCTCTACCTCTCTTTAAAAAAAATAAGCTTTGAAATTCATGATATCAGACAACACTACCCATTGTTCTTTTTTTTTTAAGATTTTCTTTATTTATTTGACAGAGAGAGACACAGCAAGAGAGGGAACACAAGCAGGGGGAGTGGGAGAGGGAGGACCAGGCTTTCTGCCAAGCAGGGAGCCTGATGCAGGGAGCCTGTTTTGGGGCTCAATCCCAGGACCCTGGCTGGGATCATGACCTGAGCCAAAGGCAGACACTTAATGGCTGAGTCACCCAGGCTCCCCTACCCATTATTCTTTATTGCAGTCAACTTCCAACTCCCCATTTACTTCCCTCAGTCCCTAAAGATGTAAGCACCTTGTTCACTGTTATCTTTTCTAATACTCTTGTAGTGATTCTTAGTGATTTCAATAGCCACATAATCTTTCCAATAGAGAATCCTAATAGTACCTTATTTTTTCTTTTAATTATCATGTCCTCCAACTTTCCTCAGACACACATTCCCATTGTCATATCCTAGATTGTCATCACCAATCATCTTAATCACTCTTCTGTTTTAGGTTTTGTTTTTCTAAATCATACATTCTAGTATTCAATCTCAACAATTTTTGACTCTACTGAAATCTGTAATTCATTGTACCACTTTCTTGATGTCCATCCTTACCTCCAATCTTTCACTTGTTTCTTACCTAGGAATGTCATCAGTCCCTTGACTACCTCTCAACCTTATTCTCCTTGTTTCCCTTTACTGTAAATCCCATCATAGAAAAATTCCACACTGGCCAAAATCTTCTATTTCATGTTTCCATGTGGACAGAAGAACATGACTGGAGGTAAAGGCAAAAGCATCCTATCTTGTCTCAGTTAACTGTAAGACCCCAAACTCAAGCGGTCCTTTGATGCTTCTAGGGAGGCATACTATATTCCCCCAGCCATTTATTTTCTTCTCCCATTCTCCTAGACCATCATTTTGTGCCTTCTCATCTACATTCAACCTCCATTTTCTCCATCCCCATCCTCAGGCACGGCTGATGACTCTGCTTGCCATTTCCCTGATGCCATAAAAACAAACATAATAACATTTCCATAAGCTCTCACCACCATATCTAACGTGTATTTGTATCTTGCTGATTTTTTTCCAAAGTGGTTCTGCCATCTAATTTGCTATATATTTTTCTTATGTGTTTTGTATCTTGTGTATCCCTCACCTCTCTATTGGCATTATAAATACCAAGTGAGCAAGATTTTTATCTTTGATATTTATCTCTGTGCTTATAGTATCTAAAACATCTGGCAAGTAAAAGGCACAATAAATACTCTGTGTGTGTGTACACATACATAAACATTTTATTTAAATAATTTTTGAGACAGATCTTATAATTTTCATTTTACAAATGATTCAGACAGTTTAAGTGACTTTCTAAGGACCACTGGATCAATCAAATGGTAAAGCCAGAATTCCAGCCCACGTCATTCTAAACCCAAGGCTTAATATGTGCCAAATCAAGTGCAAAATATTAGTTTGAATAGTCTGAATTCCTGGTGTTTGTGCCCCAGAATATCTTCCCAGGTTTATCTTGCTGTACTTTCTTACACATACAGCACTCTTTAATCAACCTGGAATATGTTCTACAATGTGTCCTGAACTGGCCCAGCTCAGCCATTCATATAAATGGTTGTTCCACCAATGCCTAGAAGCTGTTCTAACTTCTGCCTGTTGAAATTCTGTTTATTCTTCATGAACTATATAAAATATTCTATCTCTCTATTACCTATCGACCTATCTATCTATCATCTATCTTTCTTTCTAAAATCCCTTTCAACTGAATTTTCTCTTTGCTTCTTTTAATTCTTAACAATGTCACAATCCATCTTAGAGTGCCCATTTAAATTCAAGCAGGAAAAGATATCCATTATACTTGTGTTTCAAGTTCCTCCAGACTCCCTAGCAGACAACAATTTTTTTGCAGTACTTATTCATTTATATATATAATTTATACAACAACATAATCGCATGCTTTTCACTTGACAGTTATAATTAACTCTTTGAATGCTTGCTGCTAAACATTGTTCTAAGCCATTATATGTATACTTAATTCAATCCTCACAGTCCTGCTACCATTATCCCTAATTTTCAAATGAGAACGTAAGTACAGAGAACTTATCAAAGTCTCATAGTTAGTGAGTATTTGAGCTAGGATCTGAAACTAGGCACCCTGGCTACAGACCACTTGTATTTAACCAGGAAGAGATAATACCTTTCACCTACTGATTGCTAAATGTACTGTAAATATTGGTTCAATCCAATAAGCTAAAAAATAGCATCTTAAAAATATTAGCAAAATGCAAGGGAGACTAGAAAAGTGGATGTCATCTCGTGGTATCTTATCTGGCTATTTGATGACAAAAGTAGGTCATGGTAATTATAAGCTTTATCTATGTTCCCTATTAAGAGAGATCACAAAGGCCTCATTAAGGCTAATTGTATTGAATTAAGATGAAATTTGCATTATACATCAAGTGATAAACCATTGCATACATCAGGCAAATGCTAAGTTTTTAATGTATGCTTTTGAGATTAAGTAGAAGACCTGATCATGAAAGATCAACTGAAAACCTATTGTAGGGGCACCTGGGTGGCTCAGTGGGTTAAAGCCGCTGCCTTCGGCTCAGGTCATGGTCCCGGTGTCCTGGGATCGAGCCCCACATCGGGCTCTCTGCTCTGCGGGGAGCCTGCTTCCACCTCTCTCTCTGTCTGCCTCTCTGCCTACTTGTGATCTCTGTCTGTCAAATAAATAAATAAAATCTTTAAAAAAAAAAGAAAGAAAACCTATTGTAGAATCTTATAGAGGCCCAGCAAAGGGGGGAAAACATCTGAATTTTCTACTTGCCTCATTACTGTGTAAATTGATGTGAAACTTGCCTTTCATAATCTTTCCTCACCCTCTGGCTGGCCTCAGAAAACAAGTGTTACCATATTCTTCACATCTGGCATGAGAATCTCTGAGGTTTGTATGAGAGACAATGAACTGTAGAGAATGAGAAGTGAAAGTGAGATTAAGTAAAATCATGTGTAGGTATTGATTTAAAAAAAAAAAAATAGAGATTAGATATAATTCGAAAATTATCCAGATAGCCATTTTCAAAGAAACTATACTAGAGAGTCATCTTCAAATTATCTCCATAAAGATAAGTGTTTAACATGTCACTGAGAGGGATTTTCCTTTTTCATTGTATTAAACATTGTTGTTGTTTGTCTGTTTTGCATAATTATTTACTATGGGCCATCCTCTGATCTAAAACAAGAGTGTACTGTAAAAATTGCAATGAAATAAGTATCCCATGTTTTAATCAATTCCTTAGCTAGATGAATAAATCCAGGGCAGACTCTGTAAATTTCAAGGAAATGGGAAGCTTTTTATAAGCAATATTCCCTCTTAAACATAATGTCAGTAGCACCTCAAACCTTTCCCTTCATCTCTGGGTCCACTGCTACCACAGTTTCTTTAATCACTTGTGTGTACATTCTGGGATAAACTGAAGAAGGATCCCTATTTCCTCCCATGGAGTCCTGACAAAGTAAAAGGAAATAATAGAAGCAAAGCAGGAAGTTACTTGTTTGGGAGCTCTGATGTGTAGCCTAGCCTCCATTGTGTGTGTCAGAGTTAGCAGACCATCAACAGAATATCGTCTATATTAAGAATTTTTTTTATTATCCTGTACTATGTTATGTTTACCACAGTGTTGTTTTATCTTTTATTATAAAGTCTGCATTTAATGCCTGAAACAAGAGCTTGATAACTCACAGAAAGTGTCAAAGTTTTCTTCAGCAAGAAATAGAGCAATTCCCTTGAAAATTATTCTGCAATATTTACTCGGAGCTATACTCTCTATATAATAGTAATCATTGGCTCTTACTGCTTACCTTACTTCAGAAACTGTTCTAAGTATTTTAATATATCATTTTATTTAATCCTTACAAAAATTCCTGAAAGGTGGGAAACATTGTCTTCATTTTACGGATAGAAACACTAAGACATAGACAGACTAAGTTTATTGCTCAAGATCATATAACTAGTATGTAAAGAAGCCAAGATTTTTGCACAAGCTATTATATTGGATACTTAGGATAATGTTAAACATTGAGAATAGTGTCTGCAACCACTATACCATACCAACTCCCCCTACTCTAAGTTTATATTCTACCACTTAAAAATTGTATGTGATAAAATTCTGTGAATTATAGCTTTAGAGTCAAGAGTAATAAAAATGTGTACTGGAATCAAACTCACAAATAATTTACATTTAAAAATGGACATTATCTTGATCTGTTCTTTGCTTTATAATTTCAACATTTGTTTTTATAAATATCTATGAAATTCCAGTGCAAGTAGCTGCTACTGTGTGTGGAATATTGTCATGAAATAAAGAACAATGAATCTGATTATAACTTCTAAAAACTCTTTTGTTTCTGCTATGACAAAATAGAGATGTCAAAAACCCAAACTTTGTCATTGTTTGGGTTGACAGTTGCTTCAGTGCTATGTGCATCAAATGTTCTCAGAAACTAAATTTCCCCACTTCCAGGTTGAATTTAAATTATCATTATCTGTCAATGAAAGAAATCAATTAAGGGACATTTTTCAAATTTCTTATAAAATATTTTTGGGAAAAAATGAAAAATTTGGATTTATTGATATTGGTAGAAAGCTAAGCGATTCCAGCATATAAATGAATTAATATAAAATATAATACCATAAAGTCATTTAAGATGATGTCAAATTTAGACCATTTGTGTTTTTGCATTTCAAATAAAATATTAGCTGGTGCTTGTACAATACTTACTACTTGCCAAGCACACCTCTAAGTGGTTTAGATTATTAATTCATTTAATCTCTATAATAATCCATCATTATCTGTATTTTATATAAGAAAAAAAATCAAGTCTTAGCAAATTTGTCATTTGTCTAAGTTTCTAAGCCCATAAATTTGATTATTTAACTGCTATGCTAATCAACCTCTGACAATCAATTAGGTCAATCATTTGTTCATTCAAGATCAATGGAATCAGAAGAAGTTAAGAATTTTGTATCCTACAGATTAGAATCAGTGAGAAAAAGAGATTTTTAAAACTTAGTGTATTTACAAATACACTGAAGAAAATGTAGTTTTCAATATGCATTAAGAAACACATAGTGGAGTCAAGAGACAGAAAGAGACTTAAAAAACAATAACACATACAGGAGTACAAGAGACAGAAAGAGATTTAAAAAATTCTTGTACTACTGACAAAGATGTTAAAGCCATTGCACAGTAGTCATATGATGTTAATGATTCTCTAAAACTGAATAAGAAATAAAAAACTATACAGAGGGGCGCCTGGATGGCTCAGTGGGTTAAAGCCTCCGCCTTCGGTTCAGGTCATGATCCCAGGGTCCTGGGATCGAGCCCCGCATCGGGCTCTCTGCTCAGCAGGGAGCCTGCTTCCTCCTCTCTCTCTGCCTGCCTCTCTGCCTACTTGTGATCTCTGTCTGTCAAATAAATAAATAAAATCTTTAAAAAAAAAAACTATACAGAACATTAACTAAGGTAATTAACTAAGGTAATTTTAGGAGAACTGATAAACTTTTCTGTAAACAAAAATGATGGCTATGAATAAGAAGAGTCAACAAGTTAGTATTTTGGTACATTTTTTCCAGTAGTTTCTAAGAACAAAGCCTTCCTGAACTCAAATATCATATGTTTTCATCTATGCATACCTGTTATGACCCAAGGTATTACATACAAATAATATGCACAGTATTTCTGAATGATTTAAGTGATTTTAAGGATAAATTTTACCTAAGGATTTGAAATTAGAACCCAAACACTGCATTCTAGTAAAATACAGGTTAACTAATCAAATGTGTTATATTCTGAAAGAGTCATTAAACTAGTAGCAAAGCCAAAAGAAACTTTATTTCAGTGGTTCTTGATTATAATATAGAAGTCTACTAGATGGTTCTAAATTTTTCAGGGTTTATCTTACCAAAAAGAGTGTCTTTACGGAAAAAAATAGATTAGATTATAACCTGATGCCAGAGCATTGCTTTTTCTTCAGTAGTAGCTAAATCATGATACACAACAAATCTATCATGAGAGAAAGCCTGCTGGGTGGCTTGAACTTCTCAGATCATGATTGCAAGAGAGGTAGATGGGACAGTTGACCCTAAAAGAAGAGTAGTGACCATGAGTCAGTGAGATAAGAGTGGATACTAGTTTATTGTTAGATGTAAGCCTTGATTGAAAAGAAAAGGAAAAGTCTGAGGTCTGAAGAATTGAAAAGTGTCAGTAATAAAGATCCACCTCCAGAAGGAGAAGGTAGAAAGAAATGTGGTTCAAAATACCTGAGAACCAGAAGTCAACTTGTAATTGGAAGATATAGGTTAAGTCACATCCAGGAGAAATGCTTAAATGAGCAACATAATTTTCATCTTAAGAAGTACAGGTTTCTGTTAACTACACTGGAATTAAAATTAAAAAAAAAAAAAAAGGAGCATAAGTTATTGAGTCAAATTACCTGGACCTTCAGTAGAATGATTTCAATATTAATTCCAGCACTTCCTCTGGCACAGAGGGATTCAATAATGAATAAGACATGTCCTGCTTCTCAAAGAACCTCTACTGTGAACAGATAGACACTCTTATAGCTCTACCTAAAATATATACGAAAGGATAATAAGATATAAACTTTCATGTCGGTATCAAAGAAGATGAGACTAATTGTAGACAGGGTAAATAGGTGGGAGAGGCTTCAGATAGGGCATTGAGATTGGGTAAGAAGGAAAATTCAATGCAAACTGTTGAATTAACAGTAAATGTTAGTTCAATGTGTTGAATTAGTATATCTATCCACATGCCTCTTCATCAAGCTGTTAGGAACTAGAGGACTAAGCTCTTGCCTTTTCCCCATATACCCCCTGCACTTAACACATGCTTATCATCCAATGACTGGTGAATAGTAGATTCTCAGTAATTGTTAATTAAACAGAACTAAACAAGTTGCTAACTTCTGTGTTCTATTCCCCAAAAGAGACAATTTTCTGCTCCAATTGGCTTCTCATTACAGCAGAGGAAGGCTAGATTTTCCAAAAGAAGACAAGGTATACTAAGGAAACTAAGTAGCAATACCAAACCTTAAATGCAAGCATCACTTTTACTTGATTGGCTTTGCTGAAGATAAAAAGAATCCTATATTGACCCCCTAAATAAAAATCTGTTAAAAATAATATTAAGGGGGCACCTGGGTGGCTCAGTGGGTTAAGCCGCTGCCTTTGGCTCAGGTCATGATCTCAGGGTCCTGGGATCGAGTCCCGCATCGGGCTCTCTGCTCGGCAGGGAGCCTGCTTCCTCCTCTCTCTCTCTGCTTGCCTCTCTGTCTACTTGTGATCTCTGTCTGTCAAATAAATAAATAAAATCTTTAAAAAATAATAATAATAATATTAAGGGACACTTGCGTGGCTCAGTTCACTAAGTGTCCAACTATTGGTTTCAGCTCAGGTCATGATCTCAGGGTCATGAGATCAAGCCCTGCCTCAGGCTCTGCACTCAGCTCAGAGTCTGCCTGGGATTCTCTCCATTTCTCTGCCCTCCTCCTGCTCACACTCTCTCTCCCTCAAATAAATAAATAAATCTTTTTTTTTTTTTTTAAATAATACTAATATTGAATCAAAGTCATCAGCTGTCTGGACCTGGACCTGGTCTGTAATTCCAGTTTACCACTTCTTGTTTTTCCCCTTTTAATCATACAAGATCATTCATGGAAACACATATCTGTTTCATCTTCCTTAGAGATGCCAGTTGTTTGTTATTGACCAAACACTTACAAAATCATTCATTCAAGTATTTATAATATGTATAAAGCCAAATTTATGTTCATGCTTAGGATATGGGGATTTCTAATATGTCACCTCCTTCTTTTGTAATGATAAGTAAAGGGCCATATTAATTATTATTGTTTGATTATAATTTGTTCTTCATTGCCAAATGGGTATTGAGTCATGTCCTCAAAACCAGAGAAGGAAAAAGCAATTACACAGAACTAAAAATCTGAGCATTCTAAAAGGGAAGTGGGAATTTATCTTTTGTTACACTTTTTATACCTGTAAGGAACCTTTTAGTTAACTCTCTTTGTCATTCAGTTAGAAGTCAGGTTTGTATGCCTTGGTCCTAGGATGGTTCCAATCATTGGTATAGTCATCAAAATGCTAATATTATACCCTGACCTTAAAACCTCATTTCAGGACCTCAAAGTTCTAAGGATGTGGAAAGGTGGTAGTGTTATATCAGAAAGAAAATTTTTAATGGAAGGAGTAAAAGGGTTTTTTATGTTTGTTTTTATTTTGTTTTGTTTTGTTTTTTAGTAGAAATGGGCACATTCATTCTTACCAGTATCACCATCCTTATTGCCTCACCCCCCAATTTAATTCACAAGTTAATTCTGACCTTGGGTGAAATCCTCTTTTCCAAGAAACCTTCCCTAATCTCTCATACTAAGATATACAGTACATTAACTACTATGCTGCATTAGCATCTTTGGGAGCTTTTCAGAGGCTGGACCATAAATTAGCACAAAAACACTTCCATCACATTTTATTGGGTAAGTCCAGGATAAAACCAGCACAAAGGCAACAGGAGGCAAAGTAAACTTCCTGTCTTGAAGAAACAAGTAGAACACATGGTACAGAGATAGAAAGAATTGTTGGTGACCATCTTAATATTTAATCCATATTGTATGCCCACTTGAGATTTGAGGTCATAATTTTAAAGTCAGTATAATTTTTATACTTTTACTTACTATGTGTTTTATTTACTAGAATATAGTTTTGGAGCAGAAAATAGGTATGAAGCAAGCATGTATTTGAATTCAACCATCATCTGAGCCATGAAATAAAGATGTGGCAGAAAAGGATTTAAACAGTCCTAGAAGAGAACACAGGAAGCAAGCTCTTTGACCTCAGCCACAGGAACTTTTGGCTAGACATGTCTCCAAAGGCAAGGGAAAGAAAGGTAAAAATGAGCTATTGGGACTTCATCAAGATATAAAGGTTTTACACATCAAAGAAAACAGTTGACAAAACCAAAAGACAACTAACAGAATGGGAAAAGATATTTGCAAATGTCTTATCTGATAAAGGGCTAGGATCCAAAATCTATAAAGAACTTATCAAACTCAACACCCAAAACACAAATAATCCAGTCAAGAAATGGGCAGAAGACACAAACAGACATTTTTTCCAAAGAAGACACACAAATGGCCAACAGACATATGAGAAAGTGCTCCACATCACTTGGCATCAGGGAAATGCAAATCAAAACCACAATGAGTTACCACATCACACCAGTTAAAATGGCTAAAATTAACTAGTCAGGAAACAACAGATGTTAGTGAGGATGTAGAGAAAAAAGAACCTTCTTACACTGCTGGTGGGAATACAAACTGGTATAGCCACTCTGGAAAACAGCATGGAGGTTCCTCAAAAAGTAGAAAATAGAACTACTCTATGACCCAGCAATTGCACTACTGGGTATTTTCCCAAAGGATACAAACATTGAGATCCAAAGGATCACCTGCACCCCAATGTTTATGGCAGCAATGTCCACAATAACCAAATCTATTTGGAAAGGGTGGAGATGTCCATAAGCAGATGAATGGTTAAGAAGACACACACACACACACACACACACACACACACACACACAGGAATATTACTCAGCCATCGAAAGGATAAAACCTTACTATTTATTTATTTTAAAGATTTTATTTATCTGACACACAGAAATCACAAGTAGGCAGGCACAGAGAGAAGGGGGGGCAGCCTCCCTGCTGAGCAGATAGCCCGATGGGGGGCTCTATCTCAGATCATGACCTGAGCCGAAGGCAGAAGCTTTAACCCATTGAGCTACGTAGGTGCCCCAAATCTTACTATTTACATTGACATGGATGGAACTGGAGGGTATTATGTTAAGTGAAATAAGTCAATCAAAGAAAGACAACTATCACGTGATTTCACTCATATGTGGAATTTAAGAAACAAAACAGAGGGGCATGGAGGAATGGAGGGAAAAATAAAACAAGATGAAATCAGAGAGAGAGAGACAAACCGTAAGAGACTTTTGACCATCAGAAACAAACTGAGGGTTGATGAAAGGGAGGTGGGCCAGGGGAGAGGGGTAACTGGGTGATGGGCATTAAGGAGGGCACAGGATGTAATGAGCAATCACTGAACTCTGCTCTGAAACTAATAATACACTATATGTGAATTAATTGAATCTATATAAAATAAATTTCTTACAAAAGTTTTAAACATATAAACAAGGAAATTGCTATAGCAGAGAGGCAAGAAATAAATATATAGGAATTGTAGATAATGAAAAGCTGTATTAAGGACCTTTTGAGATTATGAAATTATTGGGATGGGAGTAGCAGAATTAGTGAGCTGGAATGATATTAAAGATAATCAGAGGGCAGATATAAAGAAGTATACAGTTATTGGGGATAATAAGGAAACAGAACATAGAACCAGAAATAAACTAAACCAGGACACAAGACAGAAAATAACTTTGTTATTATTAATAGTTCTAAAAATTAGCCATAATTTCAGAACAGATTTTTGGAGGTTGGATTGGAAACATTGCTTGAAGAGGGTGTGAATTGAGTTGAATCTTGGAGATAGGCAGGATTCAGCTAATAGGGGTGCAAAAAGAGGCACACCTAAGACTTGATAACACTATTTGCATGGAGTGCTTAGAGAATTAAGGATATACTGGGTTTTTACACTGTAAGTAAGGAGTTTAGAATTTGATCTTTGGAAAGTGGGAGTCACTGAAAATACAATTTAGTAGGAAAAATTTTGATAAAAATAATAATTCAGGAAGATTAGTTTAACATGAGGAAAACTATGCAAGCTTAACTTCAGTAAGAGGGAGAGAAAAGAGACAAGAAGCTAACGCAATAACCTGTTGTTACTAAGCATTTCTTTAACGTATGCTTATTAGATGTACAGAATTAAAAGCTTTGCCATTTGTGTCTGGGGAATTCAGGGACAAAAAAGGAAAAAGAGAGCTCTCAAAAACATTTTTTGAGCATATGATAAAAAGCACATGTATTCAGATAGTGCTGGAGTGGTGGTGAACAGCCTGAAGGCAGTTGCTTACAGATGCTCCTGTTGGTTTGACTATGTCTTACGGATCTTGGTATTTCCTTCCTAAAGTTCTAGAAGCTTGTCTTGTAAGTTGTTTGGAAAGCAGTTGTAAAACTACCGAAAGATAACTTTAAGAGTCTATGCAAACAGAATAAAGAAGTCAGCTGAAGCAGTAAATGGGCCCATTTCAAGCAAGTGTTGTTTCAGCAATCTCTTTCCTAACTGGAGAAACAATGGTGTTGTGTTGTCTCAAAAATGCCTATTTACAAAAATGCAACGTGCTGCAGTAGGGCTGATTCCACAGTTCACATCAGCAGATTCCTAATTTGCTTTAAAAAGAGACTCCGAAAAGACATTGATTTTGTTTTCTGTACCTAGTGCCTTCAGATGGTTCCCAGCCAAGGAGGATGTATCCCTATTTACATTGTTTTTTGCCTGCTTCCTACTGGGTATCAATAATTCCTAATTCTTATATTAAGTTAAAAAAATACTATAGTCTCTAAAAGCTTTCTAGGCCATAATGTTATGATATAAAAAGAATACCATGTCAACTGTTAGGTTTCATTCATTTATCCGGAGTATATTCACTGACACCTGCTGGGAATGGCCAGCAATCCCTGTATGGAGGGATGAGAGGTTACTCCAGACTTTGCTGTGAAAGAGAGGAGAAGGCAAGGGGTTCACAGGCAAAGACCCTTTGCTCCCCACTCCCCCCCCTGCTTTTATTGGCCCTTCAGAATAATCACAAATCCTTATCACTGTTTCTCAAGCAGATAATGTGTGACAAGGGGTCTTACTAAAACCAAGAGGATAGTTTACAGGAGAGATAAGATGTGCTAATCTGCCTATTCTTCTAAACACAGCCTAAGGGACAATGCTTAAGTCTCTTAGATCACAGGGTAGGTGTTTAGGCTAAGAAAGCTTCTGGGAAGGCAACTTTGCACAGCATTCCAAAGGCAGAGTGGTCATTCAGGCCTTGGCATTTCAAAGCCCTACTGCCTTCTCCCAAACTTTCCATCGCCCCCAGGGCCTCTGTGTTACATTTTAGCAAACCAGGTATTATGGCTGATTTCATGTTCTACATTAACCCCAACAGGAACCTACTGTGCATCAGGCATTACTCAAAGGTCTTGTCCTTATAGAGCTTATTTTATAGTAGAATTTATGTTCCAGGATATGCCAGGTTAACAAATTACCCCCCTGGGAAAGCTATTCCAATGAAGGATTGTATCAGAATTCTCTTCTTTGTAAAACATAAAAAGAGTAAACAAGGGCATGATTTCTCCAGCCCTCTTTGGTTGCTTCTCCCATATTTGCATACTATCTTATGTATTTTCTCAACAGTGAAAACTGAGATACCAAGTATGTCCTTCCCACAAAGCAGAAGCTATATGTCTATTTTACTGCTCATAAACTACACTATATCACACTTTAGGCTCAATTTTCATATGAATGTCGTGATATAAGGAGGCTGAGCAATGAAGATTAAATTTGCTAACTCACAAAATTGTTTGATGCAAAGTCTGTGATGCCAAACTATCAAAATAGTTTGATGCTTGTGTGCCAAGGTCATCACTGATACTTAGTAAAACTAATTAAATATTTATATAATTGAAGTGAAATATATCAAAGTCTTGTATAAATGAAAAGCCTTCCTTCTTCAATAGTTTATTTTAAATTCTTTTTCCTTTTTATTTTTTCTTATATTCTTTCTCCACGTCTTTTTCTTCTTCTTTCCCCTTTTTTCTTAAATTTTTTCTTAATTTTTTTACCTATCGAAAATACTAGATAGACTTAATTTATAAGACTTAATTTTTATTTATTTATTTATTTTTGATGGTGGGACACAGCACATTAACCCTGAGCACCGTTACTTACAGCTTCGAAAGAAAGAAGGCTGCTGAGGAGAGCCTCAATGGTTTACACCCTGGGCAGTGTAACAGTGAGCTGGAGCTGTTGGGGAAGCTTATGTATAGCAAGTGGAGCGCAGTAGGTTAGGTACCTCAGGGCTTCCTGACGGTTGGTTAATTTGAATGATTTCAGCATGTTCTGCAGCCTCATAGCTATTTCTGGTTGTATGGTCCCTGATCTAGTGTGATTAGGACTGGTGCAGAGTGGCCCAGAGTGTAAACATTTGATAAGGGAAAGAATTAAAATGTAGACTTAATCAGCTATTCAGGAAAAGGTACTATCAAGTTTCAGTCTACCCAAGGATAGAACACTAGGCCAAGATAGCATTTTAATAAAACTCCATTACATGCCTGTTTATAATGTGTTTGATCAGGTTTATGTAAGATAGAGTTTTCTTTCATTCGCAATCTAGCAGGGGTAACTTTATGACTAGTTTCAAGCTCAGGGATTCATACCAGTTACCAGTTATAATCATAATCATGATCATAATACTTGGAGTACAAAAACAATACCAGAAGGATACATTGTCACTGATGTCTACGAAATAGTGTGGTTTTCCAGTTATATATACTACACTAGTGTGTGTGTGTGTGTGTGTGTGTGTGTGTGTATGTGTGAACTGCTGCTATGAAACTTTCCTAATTGACTAAAAACGCAAGTGATTACCTAATTAATTCTTCCCAGCACCACCCTTAATAAACAAATGCATCAGCAGCAGGAAGTTACAAAATTTGTAAATTTTGTATAAGAAATGTGTAAGAAAATCGTAGAACTTAGTGAAATCAAAGAATTCAATAATAGTCTCAAGCACAGTGATCACATTAAGTCTATTTTAACTAATAATGCCTCCTGTCCTCAAGTTTCAGAATACTCAACATTTTGCAGTCACACTTTTGTTTTTGTCAAAAAGGAAAACTTTTTCCAATTATTCTTGAACACACATTCACATGGACACATATTCCTCAAATGAATCCTCTGAAGTCCAGCTCAAATTTTACTCTGATAGTGAAGTCCTTTACTGTCTGCTTAATCAACTCACTTTAAGTGACTTATAATATTCATATCTTCTACTTCCCTGGAGCTCTTTTAATTATCTGCTAGTTGAAGAATAATTATAATCCAAAGTAGAGTATACATTATTACATTAGTATTACATTAGTCTTCCTGTATATATATATATATATATTTATATCTATATATATAATAATCATGAAGTCATAGAACTCTATTTTTTTTTAAAGATTTTATTTATTTATTTGACAGAGAGAGAACACAAGTAGACGGAGAGGCAGGCAGAGAGAGAGAGAGGGAAGCAGGCTCCCTGCTGAGCGGAGAGCCCGATGCGGGACTCCATCCCAGGACCCTGAGATCATGACCTGAGCCGAAGGCAGCAGCTTAACCCACTGAGCCACCCAAGCGTCCCTAGAACTCTATTTTTGATGAGTGGATTCAAAGAAAAGGGTAAAGTATGAACTGAACATTATAGGTAAGCTTAATAAAGTGGAAAAATGTCTAGACTCAGAATTAGAAGTCCTGAAGTCTCTGTTTTGCTATTGACTGGCTCTGAAAAATAGTTTCTTTAGACTGCTATAACAAAATCCCACAGACTGGATAGCTTATAAAAAACAAAACTTTATTTCCTATAGTTTTTGAGACTGGAAGTTTGAGATCAAGGTGCCAGCAGGGTTGGTTGAGGTAAATATTCCAGGCTGCAGAGCTGTTGTGTTCCTACACGGCTGAAGGTGTTAAGGAGTACTATGGGACTTTGTTATAACAGAACAAATCCCTTTTATGAGGGTTCTACCCTTAGAACCTACTTACCTCTCATAGACCTCACCTACTAATACTATCACTTTGGGGCGGTTGGATTTTCAATATACAAATTTTGGAAATATACAAAATTTCAGTTCATAGCAGAAAAAAAATTGAAAAAAAATATTACAAGCACCTGGGTCTTGATATTTAGGTTCTTCTCCAGGAACTGTAAAATGTGAATATATATCTTCTATGAAATGTAATTTATACTATTTAAAATCAGTATAATGCCAAATTGCCTACTTTAAATAGTATTGTGAAAATTAATACTTGCATTTAAAAAGCACTTCCTAAAAATAATTAATTAATTAAAATAAAAAGCATTTTCTGTTTCCCTAATATAAACTAGCCAATTAGCTAGGCTTTAGGGATAGAGCAGTAGCTAGCTATGCTGTTTTACCAATTAAAATATACACATTTTTTCACATTTTAACATCCCTAAAATCAAATATCTTACCACTAATGATTTGTTATGATCACCATGTACTATATTTTTGCAGTTGACAATGTCTGAAATCATAATGCATGGAGAAATATGGTAAAATGCAGTTCTCACCTTTAACTTTAGTTGAGGAAACAAAGAAACTCATAGAACTTAACAGAAACTGTCTATGCAATGTTATCAGAAAATATAGAATGTAGTTTAGGATCACAATAAAAAGGACAATGAAGTTCATTGGAGTGGTGTTATGGGCTGGATTGTATGCCATGAGAACTTATATACTGATGTCCTAATGCTTGGTATGTCAGAATGTGATTGTATTTGGAGACAGGGCCTTTAAATAGATAACAAGTTAATATGAGTCCACTAGGGTAACCTTAGACCAGTCTAACTGATGTTTTATAAGAGGAAACTGGATATACAGAGAGACACCAGAGATACACGCACACGGAAGAAAGACCATATGATGACATAGCAAGAAAGGAGCCATCTGCAAGCCAAGTAGAAAGATCTCAGAAGAAAGCAAACCTGCCAACACATTGATATTCGACTTTCAGCCTTCAGAACTGTGAGAAAATAAATTTGTATTGTTTAGGCTGTCCAGTCTTGATGGTTTGTTATGGTGCAGACTAATATAGGTGACCCAAGAGAGCTCCTACACAAGTTGATGTCTCAGGTGAGAACCACAGGATGAATTGTAATTAGCCCAATGAGGATACCATTGAAAAAAAAGCATTTGGTACAGAATTAATAACCCCTGTAGGGCAGAATATGAGGGAAAAGAGTGTATTCATAGGACAGCAATATATATGTATATAACAGTTATAATTATAATATATTATTTCACATATTAAAATTATTAGAATATTCTCTAGCCAACATTTGGCACACACATGAGAATATATAATATACTGTGTGTGTGTTTCTATGTGTGTAAGGAACTGTCTGCTTTATAAGGATCAAATATAATAAAAAAAGAGTTGGTAGATCAAGAATTCAAACATTTTTAGTCTCCTGGAGCCTATTAAAACTCCCGTCTATTCATTTTTCCATCTTTTCCTGTGTTGCTTGCTCTCATTGAGACTTTACTGTCATTCTCCCTATGTTTGCCTTTCCACTTTTCTCACATGTAAATGTTTCTACACATTTTCATTTATAAGTATATGAATTTGGAAGTTCACATAATTACCTAAGGATTAAAAGCTAACGCTCTAGGGATTCACAAGTAACGCCTTTATCAACATACTTCATGTCACTAAGTAGTGAAAATGATAGTGATACAATCAATTATTAAGCATTTATATGTTTAATAATTATATTACTTTGAAGAAATACATAGTAGGGAAAGTGTGAATAATAACATGAAAGTTCATTTCATAGGAGAGCACATTTTTGAGAAACCTTTTACACATCAAATTTACATTCACATCATCTTAAAACATCAGGTAGATAAAGTTTAGAAAATGTAAACGTTAAAATGTTCATTAATTTTGAATAAATAAATAAATAAAAATCACCTCTATTTGAAAGGTGTCGCATTCCCATTTGACCTACGTTTGTATTCTATTACTAGGAAGCCTGGGGGGGGGGTGCAGATGGTGGGGGCATGACATTGCTCAACAGTGTCCCCTGACCAAGGGAACAACATCTAAGTTTTAACCTGCATTTGCTTACCAAATAAGTACTGCTGATTTTGTCTTCTTTGTTGCTTCTGTTCAAAGAGATTTTTATAGGAATGTATCAGTTTTACTATAGAGTCTGGCACACAATAAGCACTCAAAATATATAGGTAAATTGAGTTGAAGTATTGAATCTAGGCAGAATGCTTTTAAAAACTTCAGCTGGCACAAGTGACTGGGTGTGTTAAATGTGCGCATAACCTTGGTGTATTGTCTGTAGGTTAAAATATATTGATCTTTATATTTTAGGCATTTGGCAAATATTATTTCCTTTACTAATTTACCCACATTTGAAGATAAATACACCCTCAATCCCCAAATATTGTGAAATATTATAAGATTATTTCAAAAGTTTGAAGACAGTATAATTTAGTCATATTTAATAACCTTGAGAAAGAATAATTCTAACCATAAAGCAAGTGTTTTTCAAAGAACAGAGAAAGAAAGGGATTTATTTAGTTTTCTGTTCTTTACTAGGCTTATAAATATGAAATACAGGACTGAAGTTTTTCCTTCTCTAAAGGGGAATAGAAGTGGGAGATAAAGGGTACTTAAAAAGTAATAAATTCAGTATTTCTAACTTCCAGAGTATTTACATGGAAAAAATTTACCCATTGCTATGGTCTGCATGTGTGTGTGCCATCAAAATTCATATATTTAATCCTAATTCCCAATATGGTGGTATTAAGATGTGGGGCCTTTGGGAGGTATTAGGTCATGAAGGCAGAGCCCTTATGAATGGGTTTAGTGTGCTTATAAAAGAGATGCCAGAGACCTCACTCACAACCTTCCTCAGTTTGAGACTGGGAAGAGAAGAGGGTCCTCCTCTGACCATGCTGGAATCCTGATCTCAGACTTCCAGTTTCCAGAACTAAGAAATAACTTTCTGTTGTTTATCAGCCACTCAGTCTGTGGAATTTTGTTATAACAGCACAAACAGACTAAGACACTGCATCTTACTAATCACTATGGGCATTTGTTCAGTAAAAGGTAACGTGCTTGTTTAGGCTTACACATTATGATAGCATTGCCAGTGTATCATGTAAATAATATTTATTTCATATTATACAAGTTAAACGAATAGGAAGGAGCTGTCCATTTTTGACGTAAATGAGAAGAACCTGGAGAACGTATCTGTGTCAGTACTGCCACTGCCTCAGGGGCTTCATGTGGATTATGAAAGGCAGCTCCCTTCTCTCCTGGTGCTTATAGTACCAGAGTGGTGAGCAGAACCACAGTGGATTTCAGCCAGAGGCAGTGCCCTTGGCAGGCATCATGGGTAGTGATCAACCTGCACCATCAGAAGTGGCAAGTGTTTTCACACCATAGTGAATCTGAAATTCTTTTAACTGAAGAAATGTAGATGTCTAGTATTAATAATACTTAAACTCCCCTGACTTCCCTAACAAAGAAACCATCAACCTATGTGGAGTGGCATGCTCTTGTTTTGCTGAATACGATAATTATGCTGTTAAACACCATCTTATGTTGTTTTCTGTTCACCTGCAACACTCCACATTTCACATTATTTTATTTTTTGCCTACTCAAATGCTCTCCATTGCATTGTTTCCAGCTTGAATTCCACATTTGCTAAAAACATTTTAGCCCAGGATATCATTTTTGTCTTTGGAATTCTGATAGAGTGTTAATGTCTGGAATATTTATGTATGTCAGATTACTATTTATATTACTTATTAACATATTATCCACGTTCTTCCACAAGGATCTGAGGCAACTCACAATTCATAGGTTTGAAGAAATAATGGTAAAAGAATATATTAGTAGGAGTTCTCCAGAGAAATAGAAACCGATAGGTTGTGTGTGCATGTGTGTTTGCATGTGTGTGTTATAGCACATAAAGACAGCAGAGAGAGAGAAAGAATTATTTTAAAGAATTATGCCATGTGACTGTGGGGACTGACAAGTAGGACAGGTCAGCAGGCAGGAAATACAGGCAAGAGTTGATTTGCTGTCTAGAATCTGAATTCCACAGAGCACCAACCTGGAAACTCAGGTGGAGTTTCTGCATTGAAGACTTAAAGAGAATTCCCTCTTCAGGAAAACACAATCTTTGCTCTGAAGACCTTCAACTCATCAGATGGGGCCCATACACATTGTGTAGGGTAGCACTCACTGAGACAAAATAATTAAGTAATAATATCATGTAAAATAGTTCAAATTACCATTGAAATTCTAATTAAATTAAATTAAATTAAATTCTAATTAAAACTATTACAATAGTTTTGCATCTATCAGAGAAATTTATGTAAATCACTAATTCCATTATGTTAGAGGCCAGCATTAAATGGTCAGAGTAAACTCTTTCTTGTTCTGAATAACTATAGTGTTATATTTTGACAAAGTCAGTTGATAGTCTTTTTCTTTTTGTATTATTAAATACTGAAATTCTGTGTATTATGAAAACCTCTTCTGTTTTCTTACACACTTAGTGTGTCTTAAGGTAATACAGGCTGCCTAAGATTTCTTGAAACTTATGGCAGATATTTCTGTTTTACTAGAGTTCATTTTGGAAAAATCAAGTCCACATGTAGTTTCCTAGCTGTTCAGGCTGTCACCTCATTGACACGTGTAACAAATGTTCTTACTTTCACTAAGTACCTGAACAGTCACTTATTCAATGGCTTTGGCCACTAGGAGACAGAACTGTACTAAAACTAACCTACCAGGAGATTTCACTTCTTAGACTTAGTTAATTGCTTATAAATAATCTCTTCAAAGCTCTCTACTTCTTGTCTTACTCAATTTAAAAAAATTCATTAAATGCAAATTTTACAAGTTTTATCAACCTCAAGGCAAGTTAAGCACTTTCTCTCTATTATACTTACATATTATCTCTTGCAGATATACGACTATCTTGTATTAGAAAATATTATATTCCATTGAATGAATTCTGCAAAAATATGTATGTTAAGGAGGAGCCCTTTCATCTGTGTATGAATCTGCCGTGGTCTCCTCCACTAAGGATGCCTCAATTTACTAACCAGGAGAAAAAAATAGCTTAATTTTATGATTTATAAATTAAAAAAAAATCATGTTTTCAGTAACAAAAATTGAGATCTATAAAAGAAAAAGAAGGAAATGTAACTATTAACCTTTAGAGGGAACAATATAAGGATTAGTTTATTTTTTTAAATTTTTTTTCCATTTAGCTCCAATTTTTTTTTAATTTATTTTCAGCGTAACAGTATTCATTGTTTTTGCACCACACCCAGTGCTCCATGCAATCCGTGCCCTCTCCAATACCCACCACCTGGTCCCCCCAACTTCCCACCCCCCGCCCCTTCAAAACCCTCAGATTGTTTTTCAGAGGATTAGTTTATTTAACTAAAACATAATACATCTCTAGCATTCAGCAAGTACTTTAACAGCTATTCAAACTAGATGAAATATAAAAACAAAATGGTAAGTCTGAGTCCTAGTGCAGCCCCTTATGAACTGTGTGACCTTGGCTAAGTTATTCCAAATTCAATGAGTCTATGTTCTCTTCTATAAAGTGTCAAAAAAGATGATGTTTATTCTGTAGGATGATTGATGATTATGTAATTGTTTTGCAAATTCTAGAGTATGTTCCAAATTTGAAGTATGTTAGATTGTATTTATTTAACATGCAGATATTTTTCTGATAAGATAATACAGTAAATATAGGAGAGGAGTGGGAAGCAAGAAACCTTGGTTAAATAACTAATAATTTTCTCTATTTTATCAACTAAATAATTTTGGATGACAGCTTTAAATGAGGTTATGTTTGGAAGGAATAAAACATCTCTTGGGTATTTTCTAGCTCTAAAATATGAAACACTATTATTTATTGCTTTGTTTTAATTAGCTAGGTGGATATTTTCCATTTATTTTATAGATCAATAAACTATAATTTTAAGAAAGCATTAGTGACCAGTATAAGATCTCATAGTAAGTCAGCAGCTGTGTTGAGATAAGAATTTAAAAGAGAGCCCATAATTTGTCACTACTGGCTGGTGTTCCCTCTGCTGAAATCCTCTGCCTTGACACTACTTCTAGTTACTATAATCTAACTGATTCCATTCATATAAACCATTATAAAAATGACATTGATATAATGCATATAAATAATGATATTGATATATTGGATATGCTCTTGTTCAATGTTTCAGACCCTGTGCTAATGTACTGAAACAACCAGAAGCATAAGGCATACGTGCGCCCTCGGGAAGCTCACAGTCTTGCAGATGACCTTATGCACTGCCATTTTTACACTAGGTTGCATGGCTAAACACATGTATAATGTGTTTTGGATAGTTAGAATTAGACAGTAGCCTTTAACATTTGCTATGAGGTACCTCAAAGAGAAGGATAAGAAAAACTCATTGCTCTGCTCATTAAAAGTATGGTGAGGAAAGAGATACATCATTCTGAAAGAATAATGAAGAATCCTAATTACATCAGGAATTTGTACATTAGACATGGCATTTTAAAATCCTGTGCCTGGTAATGTATGCATACATAACAAATATAAATCATCCTCTTCATACACATTTTTTATTTAATCTTCATGACAAAACTGTGGGGATAGATTTATTCCAGTATTACAAATGATGAATCTAATGTTCAGATATTAGGAAGTATAATTTTGCTATTTGTCTTCCTCATTAAATTGTAAGTTCTCAGGAGAGAACATGTAATAGTGGAAACAACTTGCTTGTACTGAATTATCTCTTCCATGAGACCTATGTGAACCTGAGCAAGTAACTTATTCTCTCTAAATCTCGGTTTCCTTGCCTTTAAGCAGAGTTATATAAAAAGCATAAAAAGTCTTGGGAAGGCATGATACATATTAGTAATACAATGGGTGTTTTCCACATGTAAGACACCATTATATATTAGCAGAGAGTCTGTGAATAGACTCTTAGTATCTGTGGGGAAGGTTGCTATCTGGTAATACTCTGCAAGAGAGCTTCTAATACAACTGGTTACTTAGTAGCTCTGAGAAAACCAAACCCACCCATTAATTATTTGTAAAATCATTAATTAATGTATAAATAACTTGAGGATGATACAGGCAAATCCTTTTAGTAACTCAATGAAAGCTTAAGAGATACTTGACTAAATCCAGCTAATTATTAGAGCATGCCACTTCAACAGATAGTTTCTGGTGATTCTCATTCCATTGCTCAAGCACATACAACATGGCGATGCAAGAAATGATGAAGGTTGAACACAAGTTAAACTGAAACATGCAAATGAGACCTTTTTTTGTTTGTTTAAATATGGATTGTTACACCTTGTTTGACACCTGTCAAACTCAGTGTGTAATATGAAAGTTTTCACCTTTAAAAGAAAAATCTACATGTTGCAGTTTGCAGGGTTTGGGCTGTGGGTGGGAGGAGAATACAACCTGGGAGTTGGTAAAAGGCATGTCTGGTCACCAGGCATTAGTACCTACACCAGAACTTTCAGGGTCATTTAATTACTATTCGGAATGAAAGTGACCAAATGCCAGTTCTGCTGCTTATCTCCAACTGACCTCTTTTTTCACAGAGGAGAGACAAACACTTCAAAACAAAGTTGCTTTGATTTACAAATATTATAAATTGGTGACAAAACAAACAGAGCAACAAATTTCTTATGGAAGGAGGACACATAGTGGATAAGGTTCTCCTTAAACAATGTTGGAGATGCTCAAAACAATCATAATTGCGATATAGAGATGCTAACCCTAAACTCAGAAAGACAGGCTATCTAAGCACAAAGTGAGTAAAGCAAATACAGTCCTTCAATGTTGTGAAAGTAAAGAATGCTTGGCTCATCTGCCAATGCAAAAGCTATGTTTTAAGTCCTAGCATCCAAAACTTTAAGGAAGGCCTCATTTTTACCTTTTATAACTTCATTTCCCTTACTACTCAATTTCACAATTGCAAAGATCAATCTTTCCAAGTAGTTGATTGATTGCCATCATTGATCTTGTACATAGAAGGTAGGAAAAAAAACAAACAAGTCTTGCTCGGCATTTTAGCAAAATTCCTTTATTAAGTGTTTATATTGGCAGAACTCAAATATATGTTCTTGGCTTGGAAATGGTTCCCTGATGGGCATAGATTGCTGGTCATCCTCCTACTCACCCTGATAAATTTCTTGATTAGTGGTGAAAAAGACGAAGAAAAGAAGATACAACTTTCTAAATGCTAGAGGAAGAAATAAAAATAAACTTTACTAGGGTCAATGTAAACTGAATCTAAACTTCCACATCACTTCCAAAGTATCAGCAAACATTTTTATTCCAAATTTATTGTCTTTTCTAAAACCTCAATATTCTGTTTTCTACAAACCTTCCTCCATGGGTATATTGGTGTCCTTAGCTTGACCCTTTGGCTAAAGATGAAAAATAGTAATACTATGTTCATCTGAGCAGTTTTTGCAGGACTAACCTATGTGGCTGCCCTGTGAAATAGCTCTCATTTTATGTCAATTTCTATTGACAGACAGAACCTACTTGTGTTAGAAAGGATTCTCTAGACTTAAGTAAAAAATGTAGGATGATTGCTATTTTAAGTCTATGAACCAAGAGCGAATAGCACCATGTTTCAAATATTTGCTAACCTTCTTTATGTCAACCCCAATCAGGCTTCCTTTCTATATGTTATGGAGACATTTAATTCAATTCAATAAACATTTATTGAGAGTGGTCAATACTTTATTAGGCATGGGGAGCACAAACATAAAGATTGATTTATTTATTTTAGAGAAAGCAGGAGAGAGCACAAGTGTTCAGGGAAGAGCAGAAGGAGAGGGGGAGAAAGAATTTCAACCAGATTCACTGCTGTGTGGGGCTTGATCTCACGACCCTGAGATCGTGACCTGAGCCGAAATCAAGGGTCAGACACCTAACTGACTGAGCTATACAGGTGCCTTGGCAGCACACATTTAGAAGACATGAACACTGAAGACAGTCATGTAAACAAATGTAATCAAGTGTGGTACGTGAGAGAAAAGGACTATAATGAATTTATAGAGGTGAGAAAGAAGCAACGATGAAGTCTTCCATTAGTGGAAGTGAGA